>NW_026895289.1:0-151868 GCF_033153095.1 Gastrolobium bilobum | reverse complement strand
ATTTTTTGAGCTGAAGCCATCCTTGATTACTTTGGTGGAAATGGTTCAGTTCTCTGGTGCTGAGGAGGAAGATCCTCATGAGTTCATAGATCGATTTCTGATGATCTGTGACACTTCCAAGCACAACGGAGTGTCGGCCGATGCTGTCAGGCTTCGATTATTCCCTTTTGCTGTTAAGGGAAAAGCTCTCAGATGGATAGAAAGGCAGCCAACTAATAGTATCACGACATGGGAAGACTTGTCATCAAAGTTCTTTGCCCATTTCTTTTCTATGGAAAAGTACAACCAGCTGGTGAATGAAATCACAAACTTCCGCCAACTTGAAGGAGAATCACTGTGTGCAACCTGGAATAGATTCCAGGAACTCATCCGGAAGTGTCCGCACTATGAAGGAGACGATGACAGAAAGGTGGAAATATTCTTTAATGGCATCTCTCCTGAAACAAGGTTGGTGATTAATAGTGCAGCTGGAGGTTCTATTCGGCAAAGTACTTCTGAACAAGCCATTGATTTGATAAAGAAGCTGGAAAGGAATGAGAATGAGAGTATACCAGCTCAATTAAAAAGAGGAGTGATAAAGCTGGAAAGCAATGATGCTATGTTTGCTGAACAAAAGCTGTTGTCCAAAAAGTTTGACAGCTTGAATGAGAAGTTTGAGAAAATGCAAGTGTCCAAGGTTCAATCAACTTCTGTGGTTTGTGAATATTGTAAGGAAGCTCATGAGTCTAATGAGTATCCTACTCTAATGGGTGATAATCCACAGCAGTTGCAAGTGAATGGGGTTTGGTATGAGCAGAAGCCCCAACAAAAATTTTCAAGAAATCAGAATTTTTCTTCTGGAAGTAATTTTCAGAATAGAGGTCAAGGAGGTGGTCTTGACTACAGTTCTAACAATTATCTGCAACCTCATTCTGTTCCACAGAAGGAACTTTCTGATTTGGAGAAGTTAATTGGACAAATGGCTCAGCACTCCAATGCTTTCATGGAGGAGACTAGAGCCAATACAAAGAACACAAATGCTTTCATGGAAGAGACTAGGGCTAATACCAGAAATATGAGTGCTTCCATCAGAAATCTGGAAAATCAAATTGGCCAGCTGTCCAAGCAAGTTGCTGATAGAACTCCAGGTAGTTTCCCTAGTAATACAGTCACCAATCCAAGGGAGGATTGTATGTTTGTCACCACTAGAAGTGGTAAAGTGGTAGCAGCTCCAGAAAAGCCGAGAATAAATATGGAAGCTGAAAAGAAGAAGCTAGATACTGCAGGTGAGCCCGCAAAAGAAAAAGAAAGTGAAAAACCTGCTGAAGTGGAGAAGCCAGTTGAAAAGAAGAAGTTTGAGCTGAGTCCTGAATATGTGAGAAACATGGCACCCTATCCTGAAAGGTTCAAGAAGGATGCTCAGAAGCAACAGTATGCCAGGTTCCTTGACATATTCAAAAAGCTTCACATAAATCTTCCATTTGCTGAAGCCTTGGCTTGCATGCCTAATTACGCTAAGTTCATGAAAAACTTGTTATCAAGAAAGCATAAGCTGCAGGAATGCCAAACTGTAACACTCACTGAGGAGTGGAGTGCCATTATACAGAAGAAGTTCCCACCCAAACTCAGTGATCCAGGGAGTTTCAAAATTCCTATTGAAATTGGGGACACAAAAATTGGCAGAGCAATATGCGATCTTGGGGCTAGCATTAATTTGATGCCCCTTTCTATTTGTAAGTCTTTGGGGATCACCGAGTTAAACCCACTTTGGCATCTCATCAGCTTGCTGATAAATCTTTGAGGAAGCCTAGTGGTATTATTAAGGATGTTCTTGTGAAGGTGGACAAGTTCATCTTTTCTGCTGATTTTGTAGTGTTGGACATAGAAGGGGGAGCTGAGATGACTCTTTTGCTGGGTAAACCTTTCTTGGCCACTGCTCGGGCACTAATTGATGTTGAAAACGGGAAGCTTAAGATAAGAATGAATGATGAGACCGTTACCATCAACGTCTTTGATTCTCTAAAACAGTCTTCTCACAAAGATGATTGTTTTAGTCTTGAAGTAGAAGAAAAACAAAGTGCAGTGGATGATGCCAAGGAAGATGGTGCCATAAAGGTGGAATTGGAGGAGTTTCCTCAACCTCAAAAAAATGTCTTCTTGGGCAATAAGAAGGCAGTGATTGAAGCACTGAAGGAAGAGGAAACTGAATTGAAAAATAAAGATCCTTTTTCCCATACCAACAAAATCCCCAAAGAGGATGATGACAAACATGAGAGAAAACTCCAAGGGAGGAGTCATCTTATACTGAAGAAGGTATTAAGAAAGGAGGTGGTGAAACTCTTTGATACGAGTTGGAAGAGACACCGGGAGCTGAAGTTTGACAAGAGACACCGAGACTCTATCTCTCGAAAAAATCAAAATTTCAAAGACTTCTTAACATGGCTCCATGGTTTGGAGCAAATCTGGGAATGGTGGTCTCATACACCAAGGCAACCAGTACCACCGGACCTTCCATTTGCTGAGTCATCCCACTCTGCTGAGGGGGATGACATGGAGGGTTGAGTTTATCTCCTTGCTAATGGAGATCTTGTATATTAGTTTATTTTTCTGTTTCGTATTTTTCTTTTAGTTACTTTGTGTTAGTATATTTTTCTCTGCTGTTTTAATATGCGCATTATAGTTTCTTCTATATGCCACTGTTTGTTCTCTTGTGCAGGTTTTTCTTCTTTCTTGTGGTTTAATTATTGCTGAGGACAACAATTCTCTAAATCTGGGAATGGTAGGCTTGCACCTGAGAACTGCTGCAATTCTTCTATCAGGGGAGATATTCTAACTCTTTTAATTTTTTGTTATTTTTATAGTATTTTGTGTGCTATATATAAAAAAAAAAATTGAACATGTGTTCTGAGCAAGTCCCAGGTTTAGATATGCTTCCCCTAGTTAAATTGCCTGATTCATCCTAGGAATCATGTTTTGTATGAAATTCTGGCATAATATTGTATTGGCATGAGTAGATTTCATGATTGCTCGTTTGTCTGAATTTTGTGCTTGAATAATTAATGATGCATGATGTTCTTTTGGGAGTCTAGCTTGACATCATAACTGGTGAGGTTTTGTGCTTAAACACTTATTTTATTCTGAGAGACCTCACTGTGATAGCATTCTAGAACTTGCTCTGTTTCTCTGTTATGCATGTATTGATTGATATGATAAAGGCATTTTGTTCTTGTTAGCTATTGGCCAAAAATAACCCACCTGTATGAATTTTTCCATTGTTAGCCCCCTTGAGCCTGAACTTATTTGTTGTTAAATGACCTGTGGCCTGATTGATGGCTTAGCCTATATCCATATGACTTACCGTGATTGAGATTGAATTACTGAAATGTTGAAAAGAAAACAAATAAATTGAGGTAAGCTCCACAGAGGTCAAATAATTAGGGGAGGTAAAATTTCAATTGTGCCCTTAAAACAAAAAGTTATGAAAAAAAAAGAAAAGAAAAGAAAAAAGGGTGAATGTAAAGAAAAGGTGGCTGAAAGGAATTAATTCCCGAAATTATGTGGGAATGTTAGTAGAGCAAAATCATTGAGCGAATGTGTTAAAAATGAAATAATATCAGTTTTCCAATCTCATTGTTGTTTGAGCTACTGTCCATAAATTCCTACCCTTAAACCCGGCCAAGTTACAACCTGAGAAGCCCTTTTGATCAATTGATGCATGTGTTTGATTCTTCATTTTTAAGAATTTTTTAGAATATGATCAAGCTTATGGTAATGTTATTGCTGTGATGGATTGAGTGATTGTTACTCCCTTAAACACTTGAGTGCTGAGCGTTATATGATTATCTTGGTGAGGGGTGTTCAAGCTAGATTCTGACATGTTCATGAGAATAGAAGGCATTGCTAGGAATTCTTTGCATTGATTCAATCATGCTTAGCATAGTGATCTCTTGATTGTCTGTATGATGTTGTATTGGAAGAATTAATTGTTTCCTGGATTGAGTCTTGTACATTGCTGGGGACAACAACGTTTAAATCTGGGAATGATTTGATGTGCCTATGGCAAGTGTGGTTTTTCCATGTTAAAATTGATAAGAATTGGGTCATAAGAGAGCAATTTAAATACATATTTGCTAATTATATTGATTCTTTCTTTTCAATTATAGTTCTCACCTATTGGTTGTGTTTTTACAGGGAAAAAGAAGTGAAAATTATAAAAGCCTGTTGACACAGACCAGCGCCGGATTGGAGATGTTGCATAGTACAAAGTCCAGAGAATTGGCGCTAGTTGGCGCCAGAATAGCGCAAACTAGCGCCACCATGCTAAATGGCGCCAAACCAAAGCAAACCAGCGCCAGAATAACACAAGGAAGTGGCACCACGAGGCGCCCAAAACCATGCTAAATGGCGCCAAGTGGCGCCCAAAGACAAGAAAGATGGCCCAAACTGGCGCCATGTCATGAAGACCCGATTCCGACTTTTCGTATTCGAGGCAGCAAGTTGGCGCAAACGTGCGCCAAACCGGCGCCAACTGGCGCCGGGTTTTGAGAAAATAACACCGTCTTTCCGCGGGGGTATTTTTGGAAGAAGAAAAAAATAAGTTTATAAATAGGATCCTTGTGCTAGACCTAGATCATCTCATTCCAGTCAGAGGAGACCGATGGCAGAGCTCAGGAGGATTCTTCTACAGTTCTTCTTCTTCATCTATTTCTCTGTAATTTTATGCTTTTGAATATTGAATTATTTTTAGCCATGATTATGCTTGGCTAGTTTTCTTTTATTGTAGTTAGGGTCACGAGCCCTATGTGAACCCTTGTTACGATGGATTGATTTAGTTTTATTCATTTATATAATTATCTTTGTCTCTACCTTGTGCATATTTCCTATTCTCTTTATTAGAACTGATCAATCTGATAGTTGGGAATAGTTTGAGGGTTAGAACCCTAGATAGGAATATTGGGGTTTTGATCTTGAAAGGGTGTAGGACAACAATTGGTATGCATGCTAGGAATAGATGTGTATTTAATTGCGGATGCTTAAATTATTGCGTTCATTGCTTAATACCATGAGGAACATTGCAAGGAATTAGGGTTCCAATTGGGGATTAAAGGGTTAACCTTGCAAGGAATTGAGGGTTAACTAATAAATATTCTTAGATAATAATTTATCCGAGTAATTATATGAATAAATATTGTGAATCAATCCAAAGTAAGAAGCGGGGATCATAAGGTGAGTGCGCCCTAGCTACAATATTTTTCTCATATTTTTAAAATCAATTCTCATTGTTATTATTTTATTTCTCTTAAATAAAAATTCAAAAACAAGTCTTTACTTTTATTTCTTATTGGTACTCGAATTCAATTCACAATTTTCCAAACAACAAACCGAGTTTTCCAACTTAAGGGGACTCGTTATAGTAGTACTTGGTTTACAATCCCTGTGGAGACGATACTCTACTTACTCATTATATTACTTATGAGATCGGTATACTTTCCGGAGAGCATCATTGCACAACAAGATCTTAAAATTTTCGAAGTCAAAAGTCATTCTAGAGAAATTATGGTGAAGACTATTTTGTCATGCTTGAATGATTGAGGGTTGAATCATGTATTGAATTTGATAATTTATAATGCTTCATCAAATGATATTGGGGTTCAAAACCTAAAGAAAAGGTTAATTGTAACATCCCGTTGTGCACCAGTATTGTTAACATTAATTATGATATTAAGCGCAGTTACAATAACAGCAGTTCATATATAAAAATGCGAGTTTTTCCGTTTATTATGCGAACGTTTAAAACAATAAAAAGAGTAATAAATAAAAGCTGTGACCATAACTGTAAATTATTTGCGGAATAATTATTTAAACTACTTTTATAACTTATTTTATATCTCTCAAGTCACTAAGGGGTTCCCATAAACCCACTTAACCAAAATCTCACTTTTACGTTTTCTACCTATCCCAACATGGTTCACTCTTTTTTTTTTTTCTGCGGACACACCGCATTCTACAAACCTCCCATCTTTTAGTATGTTATTCTAGACTTAATTACCTTTTTAGTAAGCTATTGCACGAGTCCTAAAGTTCTCATTTGCTCCGAATATATCCGTTTGAAGTTGGACAAGCAAATCTGCCAACCAACCCAAAATAGCTCCAAACATCCTTCACTAAATCAATTACTGCAGAAAATCCACTTAACCAATTGCTCTCAATTTTTATACAACAAACTAGAAAACTCAAGCTTCAATTTGATATATCATACATCTAATTTGACCAAGAAACGAAGAGGGAATAAATTTCCAAAACTCGGTTCAGAACTACCCAATGTGCAGTAGCTCACTGTACATTCTGATTTCTCTTCCTCTTATAGGCCAACACTCAACCCATAATTTTTTCAAATTTTAACAAGAGATAGAGGACATCTCAAGCTTCAAAACGGCATATGGCACGTCCCTATCGGACGTCTGTGGAGGGAGATATGCTCTCCCAAAGTTCGCCTAAATTTTGCCAATTTCTAGAAAATTAGCTAGAGTTTCCTTTGTTTTTCCAATAATCCCCAAATTTGTACAAGTGCTCTATGACCTCAAATGTACCTAATAATCATTGGGTGGCACACACAAGGACCAACAATGCCTTGGGGATCTTACAACCCATCACAGTTTATATTAAATTACTCAATTCATATCATATTGCTTACTTTATTAATACTTAGCATATTTCAATCACCAATGTCCATTTGCATGCATTTTCTAAACATACACATAATTATAATCCTAAAATAGGCCTATTTCCCTTCCATCATATTACATGCTTCCATATTACATCAAGTATTCATGTATAAATTACAACTTCCAAATGAAATATTACATTTTACAACCCATAATCCTTAAATACAACATAATGAATAAACCTCAAAATGACATATGTGACTAGACTTAGGCAAAATGACATGAATAAATATGACAATAAATCTCCTCCTACAATCATATGCAATGTTCATGCCCTAATTCTAGCCTAGGCCTAATGGCCACCACCATACAAAAAAAATACTCCTATGTCTCAGTCATCCCATGGGCTTCTTGCCCACCGCTCCTGCACCACTGCTACCTCCTGAAATAATGCCCCCAAGACGGGGTGAGATATACGAATATATCTCAGTAACCCAAAGGTTCTAGAGAATACTCCGCCCAATGGCTCACTTTGATGCATATAAATAACATAAAATAACATCTTGAAAACGAGATAAAGCAAGGGATTTAGATAAATAGGGGAGAATAGGGATACAAAATACAACGAAGCTAGAATGGTCTATGCCAATACCACGTAACGTCCAGCCTATTGGCTCAGCATATAAGCCTACGGGTCTCAACCAAGGCGTGTTCCCAGAACATCAAACCAAGGCACCCTTCATCCATATCCACCCGAGACTTCCTAGTGTGCTCCTATCCGAATCACACACCACGACCCTAGGTCAACTAAAACTCCCTCTCGGAGACCTATTCAGTGGAAGTCCGCAACGCCCGAAGGCAAACTGTCTACTGGCCAGAGACACGATACATCCTATGTACCAACACACATACTATATGTATGAACATGTTATCCTACATTACTTACATACACTTCCTACCATCACCCTCAACGGGCATGGTGGAACACACAAGGGGATCAAGCCCCAGTACTAAGAGGTTACCTGTTTAATCCTCTCCACTTAGCTCCAATATATTCTCCGAGCTCGTTTCACAACATAAATGCCTACACAGAGGATATTCTCAATCAATTACCACTCATACAAACGCATGCAAGTTACTAATTCTACAAGCATGGTTCCAATTACTTACCTCAATCCCACTTGGTCCGGGACCAAGGGCAACCCACCGAGCTCACGGTTCGGGGTTCAATCTACGTACGGCAACCTACAACAACCATGTACGAATCATCAATACACGACAATTCTATCAAAATACAAAAACATCAAAAATCCTCCCCCACCCTAGGTAGGTTCGGCCATATAGGTGCATTTTTACAATTTATTTTTCTTTATTTTCTTTCTCATTTTCTTAGGCATCCCTAGGTTACCGAAACACCATTTTAGGTGTCACTTTTCAATTTACATCATCCTAACATCGTTTTGCCTAATAATTTGCTCTAGGTTCAACCACACCACTCAACACCATCAAATATTTTTCCATTGGTTTTCCAACATTCCAACTACCACACAACCCATCTAATTACCATACACTACACAACACATCATCCAAATAATTTTACAACATCTTATTCCTTAATTTCGTCACAAGGCCGAATTCAACATAGATGTACTCCAAGGGACTTTCAATCAAATTTAACTATTCCACACCTCATACAATCCTATGATAACATCATATAACCATACAACAACTCACCAACACAATCCTACAAAATTCCAAAAACATAAAGTCATGGCACCATCAAAATTTTCCTAAGTTAAAATCATATTTTCACCACTATTTTTTATTGCATTTATGGCTCCTACACATCATTCTAAGACATATTTATCTACAAACATTTTTCATTTGAGCTCTCTAACAACACACATCAACAAAATCAAGCTTAGGGTTCATGAAAATCAAACTCATCAATCAACCATTAAAAGTGTTGAAACTTACTCACAAATACGTCACAAAGGATCCTCCAATTGATCCCTAAGCAATGCTTGAGCAACAACAACAAAACCCCAATTTTCTCTCAAATTTTCGTGGCTGTATATGCCTATTTTCTCACAATAGAGAGGGTTTCAAGGGAAACTAATCGGTGGAACGGGTTCGGGTGGTGGTTTCCATCAAATTTCAAGACAAGAATTACTTGATTCAGTTAAGATTTGATGAAGTTATGGAGAAAAGAAAATCAAAACTCCATGGTAGGGGGGGCTGTCACGGTTTGGAGGGAGAGAGAGGAAAGGAAAGTGATCATGAATAGTGCAGGCTTATGTGTCTTAAGGGATTTTAATTGAGGTGGGCTCCACCGCCACCTCACGCGATTTCAAATTAACTTGAATTTCCATCCAATTCCACTAAACGTCCGTAAATTCACAACCTATTTAGAAACTCTAATTTTTAACATTAACCATTGTCCTTTAATTACCCTTGATCAGATGAATCCGGAGTTTTTCGGTCGTTCGGAGAAAATGTTGTTTAAAGCTTTTGCGCGCGTCGTTGGCACGCTTCCCCAAACTTACTAATTTCCATCAGTTTTCATCAGAAATCATATTTCCTAGTCTTATATACCATTTATAACTTGTATTTAAAACCTAGAGCTCAAAACTCAATCGACACGCTTTACGATGCAACTGTACCGCGGTATTTTTACCCGATAAAAACACTATTCACTGAATTTTCTGAAACTTGCCTAACCACTCAATTTTTCGTTCTGAATCCATTTCCAGGGTTATTTTTATCATCTGAGACCTTCTACTCAATTTTTATCTTCCTAGGATTGCGTGTTTGGCTAATTACCGTTTTACCCTTCCTTTGTGTTTTGATCTAGTTTTCAGGATTTTCATTAATCCTTCCCTTAAATCCTTATTTAATATATTAATATATATTTTAGAAATGTGAGGTGTTATATTAATGCTTTAGAGTAACTTAGTTTTGAAAGAAGATCATATTTGTATGAGATGTTTTGCATATATTTTTGAGAAAGCTCCATACATATTTTATATTAAGGGTTAAGGTGAACATTAATATATTACTTATATAATTTTTTTGTAGTCAGCATTTTCATTCATATAACATTGTCCATTCAAAAATAATTTGGGCGTATAGTCACATCATAATTTATGTACACAGAAGTTTTAATCATATTTCTTCTAATATATTTTTTTCCTGATTATGTCCCAGTCTAAGATTTTTTCTTTTTCTTCAAGTGAAACACCATAATGGAATCAATAGGTAATCAAGATGAATTTCTGACCTTAGAGATAGCAGAGCATCTTGTTTCTACTCCTCTAGTTGTACCTAACAATGACACATTACTGCCTCAATTTGATGGGCGTAAAAGTTGATCAAATGTTTGAAGCCACTTTAGATCAGAGTCAAAACCTAGATTCAACTATTGTGGTTGTTTGATCAAGTGTAATCATGGAACAAGTTTCATGCGTACCCATTTGACTATGTGAATGCGTAATTCATACAGAGATGAAAACAAAAGAAAAAAATTGCTCCATCCTTAGGAAGTGCTATAAAAGGACATGTTGGTTATTCCCTTCGTACGCTAGATTTGTACAGAAAGTTTAGGGGAAAGAACTTGTGAAAGTGTCCTCGGTTACTGAGTTTCCTTTCTAATTTGTAGAGAATAAAGCCTCATAAAATTTTATGAGTGTTCTACAAATTTAATGTTTCTTCACGAACTACACTAGCACATGATGTGTTGAGACTTTGGCAAATGAAAAAATGGACATTTGGGCATCATGTCAAAATATGAGCTATGTGTTTGATTGCATTACTTTATTGATAAAATTTGAAAGTTGCACAAAAAGATATTAAATTTTTGCCAAGTCAAAAGTCATTATGAAGAAATTATAGTCAAGACTATTTTATCTTGCTTGAATGATTGGGGGTTGAATCTTGTTTTGAGTTTGACGATTAATAACGCTTCACCAAATGATATTGGGATTCAAAACTTAAAGAAAAGGTTAATACTTCATATCAACTTAGTTTTGAAGAGAGATCACATTCACATGAGCTATTGTGCACATATTTTAAACCTAATTGCGAAGGAAGGATTAAAGATATTGATTATTTCAAGAATCTATGTTGTAGTTAATTATATTAGATATTCTCCATCTAGGTTATTGAAATTTAAGGCGAGTGTTGAAAAGCAAAAGGTTGAATATAAGGGGTATGGTTTGTTTAGATGTTAAAACTGAATGAAATTCAACTTATCTTTTGTTAGAGGCTACTTTGAAGCACGGAAAAGACATTTGAGCAGCTTGAATTGCAAGATAAGAATTATGTTCATGAGTTAGAAAAAAGCAAGGACATGCCTACATATGAAGATTGGGGCCAAGCTTAATTAATTTTACCGTTTTTAAAGATCTTATATCAAGTTACTTTGTGTATTTTGGTACCTCTTATATTATCAGTAATAAATATATAATATAGATATTCAAAATTGGGAAAAAGATTCACCAGATATGTGAGACCAATGATATAAGTATAAGAGAGATGGCTCAAAGGATGAGAAGAAAATATGATAAGTATTAGGGAAATCTTGATAGTCTGAATATATTGTTGTTAATTGAACTCATGCTTGATCCTAGGTGCAAAATGAGTTTTTAAAATTATTCTAATAATCTAATTTTTAATAATGGTGAGGCAGCAGGCTTGAGAGAAAAGTTAAAATCTTGTTTGAAGTGTATTTTTGAATAATATAGTGGTAATAAAGGGTTCTCGTAATATGATTCATAGGAAACAAAATTCGATGGTGATTTTGATGATGAATTTGTTGATCATTTTCTGCAAAACAACTGGGCACAAATCAAATGTTAAATTTGAACTAAATAAGTACTTTGATGAAGCTTTAGAGAACTCTTCGAATGGTGATATTTTAACTTGGTGGAAATAAAATTCCATTCGATATCCAATACTTGCAACCATTACTAGAGAGATGTTGGCTATACCTATCTCTACTGTAGCGATGGAGTCAGTATTTAGTACTAGAGGAAGGGTACTTGATCCTTATAGTAGTTCATTAACATCTAAAATTGTGAAAGCGCTTGTCTGCACATAATATTGGCTAAAAATTACACTTTTTTTATGCTTTCAAAAGAAGACCTTGAGCAGCTTGAGAAAATTGAGGAAGGTAAAATAATAAATTTAATTAAGATTATGTTCTTATATTATGATTTAATAAGTAATTAGATATTTTTCTTCTTTTGCAGAGATGGTTTCCCAACAAGATATTACCTATTCGACCTCAATTGTCCTTGATATTGATTGAACATTGTGTATTCTCAGTTGTATTCTACTTAAAAAATCAATTATATTTTTAGTTTCTATTCCGAAGATTTTTTTAAGCTATTGTGGTTTAGAAGACATTTTATTACTTTTATGTTTTTCATTCATCTTTAAACATTCATATGAATGCCTCATCTTCTCTATCCTTGTGATTTCATGACATCTCAACGGTATTATGTATAATTAATGTATTGATCTTAATCATTTTATTTCTCCCATATATGATTGCTAACTAAGATTTTTGTTCCCATTACTACATAACTAATGTAATATATGTATTTATTGTGAGTTGTTTCATTATGCTACCAGTCTGAATGGAGAGTTGGGAAATTGCCAAAAATAGCAAATGCAAGACAATTATTGATTGGGCTGGTAAAGGTGTTATGTGATCTATTGTGGTTATCATGCAAACTTTAATATGTGCTAAATATTGCCTAAATGTCATTGTTTCATTTTTTATTTTTATTTTTCTTCAATGTGTTCAAGTTAGAGTCTTGGATAGGGTATTCCAAGTAATTGTCAAGTTAGAGTCCTGGATAGTCCATTATTATTTTTGTCATTAGAGGCCTATGATAGGAGGAAATTAAAGGCTTAATGGTTGTTTTAGTATTCTTCCTAGCTTGAAACTCTCCTGATAGGCACTTTATTTCAGTCTTTTCATTATGTTAAATTTGTAAATGCTTGAGATTATGAGTTATGTTATTTGTTGATGTTATCCTTGTTTCACACTTGACAAACAAGTTATTGGCGAGCTTTACATTTTTTTGACATTTGTAAATTTGATTTCTTTCCTATGTGGTCCAACTTCTAACATGTCAATTTTTGTTTTATATTGTGTGAGCTTGACCATTTTTTGACTTGTTGTAACAACTCGTAGTACTCCGATTATTAACATACATGATATTTAGCGTACATAGCGGAAGACTTTATTTTATTAAATATAAAATCATCTCTTAAAAATATGAACTTGTGATCACTATGCTAATTTCTCAAGATGCAATAAGTAACATCCTTATCCTTGTGCATGTTGTGTCACTTTATTTTCTATTTGTGGACTAACACAAATTGGTAGAATCAATATAATTAATCATTTTAATTGTATGCAACTAAAATTAGTTTATTTAAAACTATTAAAATAAGTGGTTAATGAAATAACAAACAATGTCCATTGAAACTGATTATTTAATAATTGAATTAACTATATTCAATGTTAACCATATAAGCTATATTTAAGTTTGTTTATCATAAGTGCAGTATTTCAAAATGATGTTCGATGAGGAAACATGTTGAAAGGAGCAATTTGGATCTGAGACTTTTTTTGGTTACCTACATTGTAGAACATAGTCATCCTCACCCAACTTGCAGAAACTCACTAGTAGGGATCACCCACAAGAACAATTCAATAGTTGCACCTCTAAGCATTATTGACCACAAGACTTGTTCTTCAAATTCCTTAAGGGGGCGTTTGGTGTAACAACCCGTCTGTAGCCGATTTGTTAATATCCATATGGTTGCATAAACATGTTATAAGTAATTACTTTAGCGGAAGACTTTATTTAATGATCGCTCTTTACCTAGCGTAAAAAGGTGAATAAAATTTTTCCTATTATTATTTTAAATTTATCTTTATGTATTGCTGCACATAATTTATTTTAATTTGTACAGTCCAAAACCTGCACAGTTCTTTTAATTATTTTTCTGATAACCATAATTAACAGTCATATACTATCCGGATATGATATCGTGTACCATTTTGAACAATGCTTAACGGACAACATAACCGCTATAATCTAGACAACTCGAGATCAAATCCCTAACATTATACAATCCCTCTAAACAATATGTCCAGACATACAACATAAATATATAACAGACTTAGAATCCATCAATGGATTCCTTCATAACTTGGCTTCGTGCCAGTTTCTATCGGACATAAACACACAGACATGCTACTTTTACATAACTGATTACAAAACATATAACTGAATATACATCACATACTGCATTATGGCAACATGCCGATACATAATTACATATTGAAACTAACATCCAACATTTAAAACTATACATAAGCTATATATGCCCATCAAAATAGATATCAGCTATTAACATATGCATTATTATTACTCATGCCTCAAAACATAAAGTATACAGTAATCCACAAAAGCTATTGAATAACTACTGCAGTTGAGTCTCCTATCCATCTTGCACTGGCCTCTTGCCTTAAAAAGGCTCTCCTGCAACTGTTGGAGTGCATGAAATGTAAGTCCCCAAACAGAGTGAGATAAAACTATCTGAGTAAACTCAAGGTTTATGGAATAGTCTCCACCAATGTTATTAAAACCGGCCCGGTCATTGACCTGATTGAGGTACTGGGTCACTAGTTCAACCAGTGGGTCACTGGTTGAAACACATGACCCGATAATTATATGCAATTCTATAATTTATATTCAAAAATTATAAACATGTTCAAATATCTAAAAAAGTGATAAAAATTTCAAATATTTTAATATAAAAAACAATAAATCACACGTTATTATCCAATAAAGAATCAAACAAAAATATAATGATCGTGATACGGGGCTTCAGGTTCAGTAAACGACATCTCTACTATAAATCAAATCAAAATTTCCTGCCTAATTGAGGTAATATTAGTGTTGTAGGTACATAACCTATGTAAGTCAATAAGCAAAAAATACTCAAATATGTCCATTATGATTTTTTTTAAAAAAACAAAATTGGAATTTTTTTAGAACTGGGTCGGGTTATCGATTTTCACGAAAATCGGTAGGGTCGCACCGATTCTGATACATGGTCGATCCGTTGCTTCACTCGGACTGGTTATATGACCAGTTTACCGGTTCCTGGGTCGACCCGGCCGGGCCAGTCCAGTTTTATTAACATTGGTCTCCACCCATAAATTCATTTTCTACATGAGAGGTCAGATACAAAGCATAGCATATAACATGTAAACATAATATACATCATATAATCATAATTGATAATTGACATCCGGAAGCGTAAGTCCTCCCACGGATAGTTCTTACATAATTCTCCGAGCACTAAGTCCTCAGGAAGAGTGTTCATTGGCCAATAACCGTATACCACAAATACATATTTTATCATTCAAACATATCACATAACATAATCTACATGAATGCAACTATACAAAGTATTTAACATAATCAGACACACAAATATACAAATATATGAACCATCATCCATTGGATTATGCAGAACATCAAAGAAGGAGAAACCTCCTTAAACCAAGAGCTTACCTGGAAATAGCTTTCCCGGCAACCTTGCTCGAACGTCACAAAAGCTATCCAAATATCCTTAACGATTAAGATTGTAACATCCCGGCGGCTGACGAGGGTGGAAGTGATCGCTGGTGCAAAGAGGCACGGACAAGGAGCGGCTCTTGGCAGGCTTCTAGCGGAGAGATATATGAATGAATCAAATACATACCCGAAAGAGAGGAATTCCAAAGACTGTACATGTATAGGACTCTATAGTTGGGAATAGCTTATAAGAATTAATTAGTACTACCTAGACTAACAAGATTCATATACTTTTAGGTAGTTCAGAATAATAGAACTCCATAGTTAAGCATGTTTAACTTGGAGCAATTTTGGGATGGGTGACCTCCTGGGAAGTTTTCCCAGGAAGTGTGTGAGTGAAGATAAAGCATGCCAAAAAATCTCGTGTTAGTTTGTGGGGACAATCATTGATTTTTGAAGTGGCCGGGTGTTACAAGTGGAATCAGAGCAGTGTCTCTCCCAGTACGGTGTGGTTTGAGGACGAACCAGGCGGAAAATGGTGGACATGTAGCATCTCGTGGTTGATGAGGGTGGGGAGTGATCGCCGGTGTAAAGAGGCACAAAAAGAAGCAGCTCCTGGCAGGCTTGCAGTGGAGGGGTACATGAATGAATCAAATACATACCCGAAAAAGAGAGATTTCAAAGACTGTACATGTATAGGACTGTACAGTTGGGGATAACTTATAAGAATTAATTAGTAATATCTAGACTAACAAGATGCATATACTTTTCGGTAGCCCAGAATCGAAGAACTTCATAGCTAAGTGTGCTTAACTTAGATCAATTTTGGGATGGGTGACCTCATGGGAAGTTTTTTCAAGAAGTGTGTGACTAAGGACAAAGCACACCAAAAAGTCTCGTGTTATTTTGTGGGGACAATAATTGATTCTTGAAGCGGTCGTGCATTACAAAGATCATCTAATCAAACATAATATTGATATCAGTAACATAATTACTTGCACTTGAAGAAATCTACTTATTTACAAAAATATTCTGAAATCTTCATCAAGTTAGTTTACATAATCATTAACACACTCTTACTTGCCAATTCATGTCACCACACAAGTCAATACACTATTTTAGACATAAACATAAAATCTTGCTTATTAACATAATTAACATAACCCTAGACTTATTTATTTTTTCCATACTTTTAACCTAAATAACATAAACCTATTTTTGCCTTATTCTTACATTCAAGCACTTAAATAAATTTTAAACCATTCCCAAGTCACCATAACATATCACGACTTAATTCATCATGAAATGACACAAGGAACTTGACTTGCTTTCTAAGCTTCACAACTTGACAAATCACTTACTTGTTCCTCAAGAAACCTTAACTTAGTATAACATACCATGACATAACTTCCTACATCCAAACCTACAACATAGCCAAAATCTCACATATAAAGCCTAATGAGGATTTACTTAATTTCCTTAATTCAAACGCCATCCAAACCTTAACATAATACCTTAATTCACATTGGAATTCCAACAAGGAAAACATTTACTTCAAAAACATGATTATGGCCGAAATATGTACATAACAAGTTACATGCGACTTTCTCAAATTTTCACAAGATTCAATCATGTTCCAACCAACTTAGACACTTATTGTTAGTATATGGATGTTCTAGAGACAATCTTTTGATTAGATTAGGACATAAGTGGACCTTTGTATTGTCGCAAATAAATAAAAGCATTCTTTATCTTGTTTCATATTTTGTCTCAATATTACTGTTAATATTATATATGAGTAACTGGATAAACCCCTTAGAATAAAATAGGTATCTCTTGAGTATCTGTGATGAGATCACGATCATGAGGATTCAAGGATACTGGATGTTTATTCCTAATTTTATGTTCCTAGTCTAGAGACACTGAGAATGGGGATCAGTGATCTCGGGTAAGACTAGCACGACTTATCTACTTGTATTCGGATGCAAGGTAAAGACCCCATGAGCTACAGATATGGAGATGTCTTAGCTAAAGTCGTGGGTGGTCCTATAAGGGTATAGCTCGCACTGAACAGACCCACAAAGAGACTCTATGAGGAAATCTCACAGAGAGTATCATTAGAGTAGTCTCTTTATATTTGGGTATGTTTTTCCTTAGACCAGAAGTTATTGCATAGACTATGTTCTAGAAGGTATGCTTTGACTGGATACCTCGTCTGCCTGAAACATGGAGACTCATAGGTATACTGTTAGGCTTGTCCTGAAAGAGCACATGGCTAGGGTGATAAGCTGAAGGAATTCGTCAAATCTCTGTGAGAGATTAGGTTATCTGTAAACCGGAGAAATTGGGATGACATTTACAGGGACTCGGGAATCTATGCATAGTAAAAGAGATCATGAGATGATCTGCCTTTAGAGTCAGTAAATTGAAGATTCCCTATTTCGTATAAAGCTTATCCTAAACTGCAAGGGTTGATACGTTTCCTTACCCTAGGTTTTATGGTAAGGTAACCGAGACGAAAGGAAATACATACGGCAACCAAATATGTGTAATAGGATGATTATGTCATTAACCTAACTAGCTCTGGGGCAACAAAGCATTGCTAGTGCTCTGTGTTGTCATTAGATGGGTTGTGGGCTTATTGGGCCCAAACCCATTTATGTCAGTGGCTATGTTAGGCCTAATGGGTCACACACTAACACCTTATTGTCATGACAATATAGCATTAAAGGTATTGGGCCTAATAATGGTTGTTAGCCCAAGAAGAAGTTTGGAAGCCCACCAAAAGGGAAAAGGGCGCATGGTTAGTTAATGGGCTTGGATGGTCCAAGACATTACTAATTAATTTAATTAGTTAAATTAATTATCAAATGTTTAAATTTTGAATTTTGAATTTGAAATTTGAAATTTGAATTTTGAAATTTGAATTTTGAATTTTGGATTTGAATTTGAAATTTAAAATTTGAAATTTGAAATTTTGAATTTTGAATTTTGAATTTGAATTTTGAATTTGAAATTTGAATTTGAATTTGGAATTTGAATTTGGAATTTGAATTTGAATTTAAAATTTAAATATTTGAACGTTTGAATTCAAATGTTTGAATTCGAATTTGAATTGGCTATGAAAAGTTGTTTCATGACAAAATGATAAGATAAGATCTTGTTGGAACAAATCTCAAATATCAAGAGGAGATCTTTGAGAATCTTCTAGTGAGGATATGGGGCGCTGATTTTGGCATCTGATGATGGTCATAGGATCAACCAAATGAGCTCCAGTTAGATTTGGTTTGTTGAGAGAATAAGTGAGACAGTTGGTTCAAGTTTGAATGCATCTGCTCAACGTATCTCGACTGTTATGAGGCCAAGTGGGGCGCACCATATGGCTGGCCATATGATGGTTGTTGAGTCAGATTCTTGTTGAGATATGCACTTGATATGATGTGGATGTGAGAGAAGGTTGTTGACAAGATTTGAATTTTGCAACAACTCTACTCATCCCCCTAGTGTGCGCTACATAGGGCTTTATTTAAGTGAAGAAAATCTGATTTTAATTAACTGGTTTTTCTTAAGAGAGTTTTGAAATAACCTAGCCTTTTTCAAAGTAAAACCATGCGCCACTTTTGTGTCTATTTTTGCTGAATATTCACTCTTCTAAACACCTTGACCTAGCCTCCTCCTTCACACATTGGGCGCATAGCTTGCCTCCATTGGTGTTTTCGTTGGTGGCCTTGAAGAAGAGTTCTTCCGCCTTGACAAAGGGTGGTGTGGATCAACATTAGAGGGCTTGCATCTTCAAGCCTTAGCTTGATCATCCTCAAGTTTTGGAAAGCAAACAAGGTAACATCCATGCCTTAAAGCATGTTTCTTGATATGGTATGTGTTATTCCGTTCGAATTTTTTTTTTCCCTCTCACATGCCTCGACCTTCAAGGTCAGTTTCTTTCACTTATAAAATACCTCAAAATACCATTTAAACATATAGAACTTATTTCCACACAAATTTACCTCATATGGTCAATTTGCCTCTTATAAAGTTCATCAATTTTCTTTCAAAGTATCTTCATATTTTTATGACTTGAATCATCATTAAACTATCTAATAACTCTAGTTTCACATTGACAAACACACAAACACATGGTATACCTATTTTAACATCACATGGTCGATGCAATCTTTGTAGCTAGGTCATTCCATTTTTTTTTTGTTTTTCAACAATAAATCCATAAGATTTACCAAGAACCATCACCAAAAGATTCAAACTCCATCAATTTCATACCAAACCATATCATTTCACCAAGGTATAAATACCACCATATTCAGCCCAAACATAAAAAAATCTAACTAAAAATTAATGACAATAACCATCAAAAGATAGATTTTATACCTTATATGACTTCTAGGAGACTAGTTGATCATTTCCCCACCAATCAACACACCATCATGAAGAAAACATGTATGTCTAGGATAAGAGGAAGAAAAACTCAACAAAGACAACTCCTCAAGAAAAAAGAAATGGAAGGTTATGATCACAAAGTCACAAGGATTATTTTCTCTCACAAGCATCTTAGGTTTTAATGGCTAGAAGACAAGTTCTCAATCTCCCCTTTGTTCTCATGGAGGCTCGGCCAAGGAGAAGGAAGAAAGAATGTTGATCGTGTGTTTAAGGAAGAAAGAAACCGATCTACACTTAAAGGAATTAAAAAGCACATAATTTTTGACTTTTCCAAGCTTAGGTTATTCTAATTTCTATTGGTTGATTTTAATCACACTTTGACTTAATTTTAATAATTAATCTAATCATAATAAAAATAAATTAAGACCACTTAAAATCCATAAAAGTTCGTAAGGAATTTTATTACATCATTTAATTAAAGTTTAGACCAAGTTTTGCCTAATTGCAAAATGGTCGCTAAACTTTCACATAATTAGACTTTGACCCCTTAACTTGTCAATTATTTCTATAAGGGTCCTAATTGACTTTCTTGGCATGAATTGTATTCCCATAAATTATATCATGTTAATCGAATGATTAATTGATCAATTCTTACTTCGGAAACATACTTAACTTAAAACTTAAATAACTTAACTATAAAATTCCTTAATTTCCAAAACTTATGTAATTATATTCATACAGTCATACTTGTCTTACATGTTCAAATCTTAAGGGCATGAGTTGTTATATTCAGAAGAGGAGAAATTTTTTATGTCTGGAAATCATGATTACCAGGAATATGCTGGGAAAGTGAATTTTCTAGAAGTGTGACCAAAAAGCTGTTTGGTAGGCCAAAATATTACCAAAAATGTTTCCTCAAGTTTTCTGATTCTATATTTGGTTAATTGTCAAATATTATTGGAAATGTAGGGTGATTTTAAAAATTGCATTGTTGACGCTAGTGGCGCCATCACCGCGCTAGTGGTAAGGAGGCCAAAATATTTTCCCATCTCTCGGGAATCCAAGAATACCAACCCCCAGATGATATTCTTGGATGGCGTTTTGCCTTAAAAAGTGTTCACAAATTAGAATCATAGGAAAATCAGATTCCCGAAAAAAATTCACAGTCTTTATAGCAAACATGGATAAATAGGATTCCCAATATTATTTTCTTGGGAATCTAAAAAAATCCTTGTACCAAACGCTCCCAAACAACAATTCATTCTCCAAGTACACCTTTGATGGTGGCATCATGAAATATTGATGATGGGATTGTGACAATTGTGCAACAAAGTAAGGCCTTGAAGAAAGAGGAAGATTTTCTTGAGTGGTTGGATGATGTTGAAGGTGCTCAATTAAGTGATGGTTGGATTCCAAGCACAGAGTTAGAGGAACTGATAGGACTTAAGTACCAATAACTTGTATTAGATGGAAGTAATTTCGCGGATGGTTTTGTTGACAATTTGTTCCTTGATGAATCTAATGAATAACATAAGTTTGTAACTTACTATTTCCCTTGTAAGTACAATATATATTCCTCCGTAATCCTTCTCCTCCTCAATTCCCAACCTTTCTTTATAGACTTTGTTTATCTTGATGTGATTTAGTGAATCTGTGGTTCTTCAATTCATCATATATACCAAAAATTTGAGAATTATGCAATTCAAACCAGTTTAAAATTGGTTCAACTCGAACCAATTTGGAATTGATTTCGAACATGTTCTGAATCAGTTTTGAACCGAATCGAACTAATTTTGAACCAAACCGAACCTGTTTGAGTAAACAAAATTTGATTCTTTAAATCGAACCGATTTAAACCAATTTGGTTCGGTTCTATAAAAAATCTAATTCAATTTGACTTATGTCTCCCCCTAATTTTTTTTATTATCTTAAATCAGCAAAAGTATCACAGCACCAAACTGCGTCTTATATTGAGAATAGTTAATAATTTTTTCTCCGTTTATAGACATTAAATATTGTCTTATCAAAATTGGTGAATAGGGGTGTTCAAAATAACCAATTAAATCAAACCAAACCTTAAGTGGTCCAATCCATAACTAAAAAACTAGTTTTTTCTTTAAACAATTTTAAGTCAAACTATTTTTTATTTTTAAAAATGGATCAATTATCCAACCTTAAATAAATATGGTTATCCATAACTGAACCGTTTTAGCATATAATAAAAGGCCTCATCCTAATCTCTTAACTCCGTGATCCAACGACCTCCCCTAAGTTCTAGACCCTTCCACGTTTTAAAATTTCTAGATTTGGGGAGGATTTGTAGATGAAAGAGAGAGAGAACAATGCGGTCATACTTCATACAAGGTCAATGGGTTATGAGAATCTTATCAGAGGCAGCAAGAGGTCGACAATGATGCAGTTGATGGCTGTTTTGGGGTCCTAAAGAGGTAAGTAGCATTGTTATGATGGTTTTAAGATAAAATTGGTTTTGAGATAAAACTGATTCTAAACCCATTTTCAACCGATTCTTATTGAACATAATCAAATTAATAAAATCTAAACTGGTGCAGTTCAAAAATTCAAATTATATTACCAGATTATTTAAGATTGGTTCGATTCTCTTACTAAACCTATCCAAGCACATGCCTATAATGGTGAATAATTTTAAAATATGATAAGACAAATTATTTATTTCTTCAGCCTATTCGTCGAAAAATTTGATTAATCTAATTTAAATTATTTCGGAGTTGAACTCAAAAATTTGATTAATTTAATTTTTATAGCAGAAAATTATCCCAAATTGTAATATGAGATGGTTAATTTGTCCTTTTAATCTTTTATTTCAAGTGTGCAGCACACTGGTCCCGACTACGGCTATAAACGCGGCATGATTTTCCGCAATAAATGGTACGATATAAAAAACACTGCTCGGTGACAAAGCCTCCTAAGCACGGGTTTTGTTTGGGTGCACCTCTCGGTCGGTAAAACTGCGAAAACCATTGCTCTTGTTATTTTGACGAGATAGCATATTTTTATTATTAAATATTTTTTGTTATAAATTCTATTAAATATTTTTACTATCAATCTACTATCACTTTAATATAATTATATATTCAATAGAATACATTATAAACTTTTTTTTTCTCTTTCTTCAATTTTTTTCCAGAGACTATATGCTAAAAAGTGGAATCCAATGATAATAAAATGGTAGTAGATTGACATAGGAATATTTTGTACTAAAAATATCCTATCTCTATTTTTATAAGTTGTTAGTGTTTACATTTTTTTTATATTAACATTTTAATAGTTATAAAAATACAATAAATAATTAAAACCCTTATATATTTCCTGTGTAAAAAATATTTATTATTTTAAAAGATAAAATTTTATATCATTTTAAATAAAATTACCGTATTTATATATATATTTAATAATTTTTAAATTCTCTCTTTCATCAATTCAAAAAAATAGAGAAAAATGAAGTGTGGTAAAGGAGAAAAAGATAAAATTGCATCAAAATACAGTCGTTTTGTTTAAAATAATAACTAATAATTTTCCTTTTTGCATATGTCAATTTAATTTTTATTTTTTATAATTAATCCAACTCTAATTATTTTTTTAAAGCAAATTGACTCTTTCAATATTATAAATTTTGATTATTTAAGCTGACTAATTCAAAATATAGAATAGTTAAAAATAAAATATTTAAATATCTTATAAGGATGACATGCAGTAATAAAAGTTCCACTTATCCAACTTTTTTGTTAAACTACCATTTGGTATTTGGGAGAAGTATTTCTTCCGATTATCGGAGATAAAATTATTTTTAGTGAGCTGAAAATAATTTTATTGTGGAGTTATAATTTATAAAATTAAAAAATTATAACGATAAAGATTAATATAACCGTACAATATATTATAATTATAAAAATATTTTAATTTTTATCCTAAAATATCATCATTTTAGACTCACCAAAAATAACTGATAGTGTAAATCCTTTACCCTTGGTATATTTATTATTATTATTATTAATATGTTTTACAATTTGACTCGCCGACAGCTGCCATCTTCCGTCATTACCGGTCTAAAAGCCACGTGTCGTTACTCTTTTAACACTTTTTTGTCTTGTTCTTTTTTTCAGTCTCTGTCTATGCCTCGGCATTTTGAACTGAACCAAACAAGACACAAGTGCAAGTTGTGCTGTTCTGCTGCAACACTCTCACTCTCCACTCCACTCCACCCCCAAAAAAATGAATAAAAAATCTTCTCATTCATTTATTTTGTGCTTGCTTGAGCTTCTTCTCTAGGGTTTGGTTTCAAGAATCTGCACTCAGCAATTATAAAATGTTTAACTTCTTAAATAGGAAAGACGTCAGAATGATTCTCAAGCGCAAAGACAGCGATGCCGGCGAGAAAGGTACATTTTTTCTTTCTTTTTTTAAGAATCTATTCAGTTACAAATGTTTCATGTTTTGACATTCTTACCCATTGGTGTTTGTTTGCTTGTTTAATGTTTATGGCTGCATTTTGAACCGTTTTATCATATGGGCTTAGATGGTACACTAATGCTTTTGCTTACGGTCTTTGATAACGATTAGTGAGGGGTTGCTTTGCATAATGGAGCTTCTGGATTTCCCCCCACTCATAATTAAATGCTTTATGTGCAAATAATTGATTTATTTAAGTACAATTTCGTTTTTGATGAAGACTTATGGAATGAATTTGGGACTTACTTTCAAAATTCTTTTATGCGCTATGAAGAGATGAAGACTTTAAGTTTTAATCTTAATGTTTTTTCTTTTAATCTTTTGCTACTTATTAGATGCATGTTTCTTTCCCTGCTGAAGCAGCTCAAAACAATTTAGTTTTAGAGTAGAATCTAGTCTATGCGCCTCCTTATAATTCAATCAAAGCCTTGTATAATGTGTAGTTAATTTTGTGCTAGAAGCTAAGTTCTTAATACTAGTTAATTTTCTGCATAAATTTAAGTCATCTTCTCATTCAACCTATGAGGGGAAAAGTGAAAGTAATTACTTATTTAAGGTAAATCTATGATGTACAAAACAAAATATCCAAATAATGAAACCTTCCCCCATATATTCCATTACCTTTTTCTGGTCATTGCAGGAAGAGCTTTGGAAGACTTGAGAGCCTCTCTCTTTAATCGATTCCGTTCCTCCGAAGGTTCAAAACGTCAACAGCAGCGTATATGTGGTCCAGCTACTGCACTTTCCTTCAATTTTCTGGTTGCAATTGGTATTATTTTCATGAACAAAATGGTTTGTTTGCTCTCATTTCTTTTTATGTGGTTAAGCTGTGTTCTGTTTTGAAATTTCAGTGTAGAATGATTTTTAGTCGCTGATTTTCATGGGTTTTTCTTTTTCTTCTTTTGTTTCAGGTGCTTCAAACTATTAAATTCAAATTTCCTATACTTCTCACACTAATTCACTATTTAGTGAGCTGGTTCTTAATGGCTGTACTAAATCAATTTTCTTTACTTCCTGCATCTCCTTCCTCAAAATCAACTCCCTTGTCTACTTTATTTACTCTTGGATTTGTTATGTCTCTATCTACTGGCTTTGCTAATGTCAGCTTGAAGTATAATAGGTAATCTAACTATTCACATTTTTATTTAAAGTCTATGTTTTATGCTCTTAATTTAATTTCTATATCTTCAGCATTGGTTTCTATCAGATGGCAAAGATTGCAGTGACACCGTCAATAGTTTTGGCAGAATTTGTATTGTATAGGAAGAAAGTTTCTTTGGCCAAGGTATATGCACTCACTTTGGCACGTATTTCTGATAATAATAAATAGGAATGTATGGGTCTGGCAGGAATAAGAGCTTTTATAACTAACACATATGAAACATGTGCACTTTTTGCACTATGAAGTCCTGAAAGCATCTATAATTTTTAATTAAAACAACATAGATCAAATTGCTCCTGTCTTCCTTCAGTATGAGGCAAAGTGCATGACCAATTTATAAAGCATGTCTGTCTATTGGACACCCTTCTGAATACTGATACTTATATTGCATCCTTTAAAAATTCAAGTGTGAGTGATGAATAATGAAGTCCTACATTGGTTAAGAATGTACTAAGTAGGGACCATATAAGCCGAAGGACCATAAACTTAATGCTTTAAAGTTTTGAGTTAAAATGTGGTGTTGAGTCCTCTTGTTGTGGTTTTGGTTTTCCGCTTAACCCATCGGTGGTGGTCTCCCCTGTTATTGACTCCCCCTGTTGAGCTACCAGCATCTATATGTTTGCGGAAGATAACTAAATGTCTGAAGTCATATGGGTGCATCTTTAAATTGTTGTTGAGAAAAGGGGTCTAGCCACTGCACCATAGTTATAGTATTTGTTATTTATTAGTTTGCATAATATTGTTTTAGGGATCTCTAGTATCATCCTGTCAAAAAGCTTTGTTTAATTTTGTTAGTCTATATTCTCTGCCAACAAATGATACGCCAATTCTATATTCTAGAACTAAGTTCCACTGTTTTCCTTTAGGAACTTTTGTAATGTATTGTTTATAAAAGGGGTTTACTTTTTATGCTTATCTCATTTTAGGTTGAAATGCTTACTACATATAAGATTTGAAACTTTACAGGCATTAGCATTAACGGTGGTATCTATTGGTGTTGCTGTGGCTACGGTGACTGATCTGCAGTTCCACGTATTTGGTGCTTGTGTAGCGTTGGCCTGGATTGTTCCTAGTGCCGTAAACAAAATCCTCTGGTCTAGACTACAGCAGCAAGAGAACTGGACAGCTTTGTCGTGAGTAATTTATTACATCTTTGTATTTTACCACCCTCATCTCCCATACCAATTCTTGGTGCTGATTTGCAATAGAAAATTTCTTTCTCTATCTTGTCTGATTTGTGGGTTGTATTGACAGGCTGATGTGGAAAACAACACCTATTACTTTGATTTTCTTGGCTGCTATGTTACCCTGCTTAGACCCTCCAGGTGTACTGTCCTTTGATTGGAACTTCGGAAACACTTTGGTGATTTTCGCATCAGCTATTCTAGGATTCTTGCTTCAGTGGTCTGGTGCTCTAGCACTAGGGTAAGTGACATTTCTAGTTGCGAATAATGAAAAAAGAATATCTGTTTCTTGTAGACTGCATAAAACCTGTTTTGTTGAATTTTATAGAGACATCACTTGTTTATGATCAATTTAATGGGCTGTGTAGAACACATTGATGAAGTTTTGTCTTGATTTAAGAATGAATAGACCTCCTAGGGGCCAAACAAAAAGTGGCGATTCTTGTTCTATTATATTGAAAGAAACATTCATACTGACACACTTATGCTTTTCTCTATAGTTATGGGCCATTTACTGAGCGATTCAACCAAAGTTTGTACTAAATTACTTTGCATGATTATGAGCTAATACTAAGTTACTAACATTGAACTTTAGGGCCAAGTACACAACAGAGAATCAAGTATGAAAAGCTTGTAAACCTTTTTTTGTTCTTTAAAAAAAACCTTAGACTATTTACTAAGAAGTTTAGCATAGCAAATTTATTCAATTCATTCATCATGTGTTTTCAAGTGTTATGTTTTCGATGCTATTTCTATGTAACATACAAAACATTATGGTATCATGTTTCTGTTTAGCTGAATACATTGTGTTTTACTTATCTTTTAAGGATTGGCTTCTTCATACTTTTTTCTCTCTTTTTTACCTTGCAATTTACAGTGCTACATCTGCCATTTCGCACGTAGTACTTGGACAGTTTAAGACATGCGTTCTCCTCCTAGGAAACTATTATCTCTTTGGATCCAATCCTGGCAAAATCAGCATCTGTGGAGCATTCACAGCTATTGCTGGCATGTCCGTTTACACTTACCTTAATCTGATACAGCAATCAAACAAGATATCTCCTCGACAGGCTTCCACTTTACCAAAATCTAAACTCGGTAAAGAAAATGGCAGCACCCATGATGGACATTACGGGGCAGAGTCTGTCTAACTATATGCATGACTCTGCATTACATGCAATGATGATATGACACATTTAACAAACATTTTTTTTTTTTTTTTATCTTGTTCCTAGATTGTGATCTAACCATTTTGGGGGTTGATAGTGATGTGTAAACTATAATATGTGATCAGAGATGCACTAGGTTACATGGGTCTATCCCACATGTCAGCTACAGCTCTTAGTTGGTGTTGAATATCATAGATACAAGAGGAAATGATAGTAATCCTTGTTATATTAAACTATACAACATTGGTGCTATTATATAGCAAACCAATTGAAGAATACAAAGAGACACACTTAATGTGGGATTTCTACACTATTAACACTAACACTCTTAACACTCCCCCTCAAGCTATAGCATATAGATCATATGCTACAAGCTTGATACATAAATAATACTCCCATTAGGAACCAAAAACAACAATGCTACATCAACGAAATGAAATAACTAAGTATAACAAATCAAATGGAATGACCATCAGTCTGAAGAGCTGATAAAGAGACAGTGCTGGAATGGACATCAGAGCATGGATGGTGCCGGAATTATCATCGCCAAAGACAACTGAGCTGACCAGGACATCAGCATCAAGATCCCTCTCAGACATTTCATTTAACAGTTGGTGAGCAGTCGTGGTTTCCCCTTGACTATGCTACAAGCTTATTACAAGAAAGACCAAGTAACATAACATCAAAATAAATCTCCTAAATGAGAAACCAAAAATCAACAATGTGCTAAAAATGGTTGAAATGAACATCAACATGGAAGATGCCGGAATGATCATCGACAAAGACAATTGTGCTGGAATGACCATCAGCAACATGGACGGTGCTCCCCCTCAAGAGGAACTTCTAAACAGTGCCGAAATTATCATCGGCAAAGACAATTGTGCTGGAATGACCATCAGCAACATGGACAGCGCTCCCCCTCAAGAGGAACTTCTAAACAGTGCCGGAATTATCATCGGCAAAGACAATTGTGCTGGAATGACCATCAACAACATGGACAGTGCTCCCCCTTAAGAGGAACTTCTAAACAGTGCCGGAATTATCATTGGCAAAGACAATTGTGCTGGAATGACCATCAGCAACATGGACAGTGCTCCCCCTCAAGATGGATGATGAATAATATGAATACTCCATCTTGGGAAGAAAGAAGATTAAAGAAAAATAAAGCTTCGCGGAATCGAAAAAGTCGCCGGAGGTGGGTCGTCGAAAAAGTCGTCGGAGACGGTGGTGGATCGCCGAAAAAGTCACCGGAAAGTCATCGAAAAAGTCGCCGGAGACGGCTGTCAACGGTGGACGACGCGGTCAACGGTGGTCGGTCAACGACAAAGGTGGTCAACCCAACAACTTCCCAAGGATCATTCTTTTCTGATGTGACAGATCAGTCTAAGCTGCAGTCACAGAGCATACTAAGAAAAACCCGAAAAAGAAATAGCAACGGGAATCCCTCAAGGAGGGTGATATCTCTCTATAACCATATTGAAATTATGGAAAATAGAACTAAGTTAAACGGATTAAGATTCCTCTTGTTAGGCTCTGATACCATGTTGAATATCATAGATACAAGAGGAAATGATAGTAATCCTTGTTGTATTAAACTATACAACATTGGTGCTATTATATAGCAAACCAATTGAAGAATACAAAGAGACACATTCAATGTGGGATTTCTACACTATTAACACTAACACTCTTAACCGTTGGAAACATGGAGCACCATCTGTATATGAATGATTTGGTGGATTCCTTGCTAGAACTAATTTTTTTCTCTAGCTTTTGTAATAGGAGCTACAGCTGCATTTTGTTGTAACAGAAAACAAATATTGCTTTGTGGCTTTTATTATGGCTATCACCATTTGCTGCAATTCGTCATGGGGCTTTCATGGCTACCATATTTTTAGAATCTTATACATGCTATGCAACCTAGGTTTGTTAAATTTCGTTGTTTGAGATTAGGACTTATAAATGGATTGTGGAGTAAAACGTTTACCATGTGTAGTAGAGGAATATAATGAAAGTTACAATATTCGTAGAACATTCCCATTCCCGCAGACCAGAGAAGTTGTATATCTGTTCGAAGAATACCTGATTGAATTAAAATTGTTGAGATTAAAATTACGTATGTAAGTCTAGATAAACTTAAACATGTTTTAATATATGGTTAGTTTGTCTAAATTTTGGTTTTGAAGTAGTTTGATATTAGATGGCTCTTAAAAGTTGCATTTATTTATTTAACATGTCATAATATCATTAGAAAGGGGAGTTTGAAGCGGAAACTGTCTATATTTGTCAACTATGTAATGGTAAAGTTATGTATAAGAATTGTTCTTATCTCATCTTTCCTAGTCGGGATTTAATGGAAAGCAATGATCATACTATGAATATCATTATAATTTTACTGTCAACTTCATCTTCATATATATTGAAATCAAATAAATAATAACAATTTTTAAAAAAAATTAATTGATTACCAAACACATGAAATCTTAAAACTGTTCCTATTGTATCTTGTTGGATATTGGCAAGCATCCCTACTCAAATCAAATGCATAGTCTTTTGCAAGAATCTATCTCCTGTCAAGATTAAGTGTTCTTCTGCCTTTGCAGAATTACAAATATTTTTATTAATAATTAACTATAAAAATATTAACTTCTTTTATTTATTTTTTCTTTTTATCTTAAATATTTGTACGTGAAATGTAAACACAATAAATTTTTTTAATTTGGTTCTTATAGTTAACTGTATTATAACTCTAATGTACAGTATTTTAATAGTTTAAACACATAAATTAATAACATGTTTGGTAATAATTTATTTTAAATACATAATTTATTTTTTCAAAAGCTCTATTCGTAAGAAAAAAAATGTTCGACCTTAAAATAAAAATATCTTTGTACAAAATTACATTTACAATTAGTTTTTAACTTTGTTAAAATTTCAAAGACCCCATTTAGCTATATGCCTTGTATTAATTTCCCTCAATTTGGACGGAGATTCGAAGTCATTGCCTATTCTTTGTTACTTCATTTGAAGCCAATGACTTCACGCAGATATTATGGTAGGCCAAGAATGTTGGCTTCTCACCAAGTGTTGTCTACAGGTGTAGAGGTGTAAATGGGTCAGGCTGGGCCGGCCTTTGGCCTTTTCGATCTAAGCTTACATAAAAAAATATTCAGGCTATCTAGTCTATTGGCTTACTAAAGGCTTTATTCATAGACCAAGTCTGACCTATTTTTAAACATTATAGAGCCTTATATGGCCTACAGGCTTTGTAGGCCTCCCTAGTGATATATTTTTAAATATTTTTAAAAAAATTTAAAAATATTTTTAACAATTTTTAAAATATTCGCTTGACATTACAAGTCATTAATGTGTTTATAAATTGCTGCATTTTTTACACGAGATATAAATTTACTAGTGAGCATTAAAAATTTTACAATAGTAAAAAAAAATAACTAATCCAAGCTCAGAGATGAGAGATCAGTTGCCAGAGAAAAGACGAAGCTCAGAGAAGGGAGAAGTGGCGTTGCACAAAATAATTTAGGGTTGGTATTGATTGCCACCTAAAATAAATATATTAGATGAGGTAGGATCCTTTGCACCGGTGTTGGAGCACGTGTTGGAGCGTTGACCGCGTGTCCCAAAATATTGACCGCATATCGGTGTCCGTCACGTGTCCAACACGCAAACTTTTTTAAAAAAGCCGTGTCCGTGCATTCTAGCTTTGGACGCGAAACACAATATTTTTTTTTAGTCTCCCACCCAAAACGACTAGTTTTTAAGTGATAGGACATAATGTATGATCCTTTGACACCAATCTCAAACATAGAAGTTTGACATCAAATTTAATCGTTGATTTCTATCAATCGACGGTTATAATTTATTGAAAATTACTAATTAATTAATATTTGTTCCTTTTTTATCTTCCTAAAATACAACTTAATGCCTGGAGTCCTATCAATATGCATTAATAAATGATTTGATATCTCATCCCACAATAATAATAGTAATGCGTTTAGGGTCCATTTGTGTGGTACGAATAAAAACACATAATAATGAATTTACTCTTACCTCTAATTTGCTTGATGCGCTAATGTTCTAAGCTTCCTTTCTGTTAGTGATGGTTAAGAGAATAAGGCTCTCTTTGATTATTGTTTTTAAAATCAGTTTTTTAATTTTCAGAACAAAAAAATTAAAAAACTCGTTTGGTAGCACATGTTTTTGTAAAAAATATTTTGAAAACTATAACTGTTTTTTTGTTTTTAGAATCAAATTTACAGAACATGTCTGAGTTGTTTTTGTTTTCTGTTTTTATTTTTAACTTTCAAAAAGAAAAAAAATATAGAAAACAACTGTTTCCATAACTATCTTTCAAAACAATTTTAAGAACAAAAAAATCAGAACACAATCAAACAGGCCCTAAGATTTTATAATAAGTTTAACTGTTTAAGTTTCTTGTCCATTGAACAAAAAAGAAAAAGTCACCATATAAAAAAAAATCATTTACTTGCTTCAAAACCACTCTTGGTATAAAATGCTTCAAAATTGAATGTAGAATGCCAGCACAAATCAACTCACTTAAATGCTCAGTCACGACCACTATCAATGATTCCCAGTAACATACGCACAAAGAATATGGTTCGAATATATATAGGAAAGAATATTTTTCCAGCAGGTGCTTCAAAGTTCAATTTTATTTTTTTTTCGGTCGTCCCGCATGGAGAAAAAAAAGGTGACACATTCCTTTGCAATTCTCATGCTTCTTTCATATTTTTCCAGAAAACAACATAGAAAGTTTAGTTTTTGGAAAAATGCAGGTGGTATGACCTTGAGAAATAACTCAAGTGTTGAACAAGAGTGTGTATTGTAGGAGAAGAACCAGCGGCGGCAAAGGAGAAGAAGAACGAAGTGGGAAATCGACAAAGAGGGAAAGAGCAAACAGCCAAGAGAGAAGAACGAGGGATAACTGTCGTTTCGTTTAAGATTTTAATTTTAGAATAAATAATTTTTTTTTTATTATTAATCTTAGTTTTTGGGTAACCCAAAATAAACTTATCTTAAATCGCTGTATAAATATTTGCCCCTGTATGTATACACACGGTTAAAATTTATAACAACAATATTTTATTTGTAAATTGCAATTAAATCCCCACGTTGTCTTCTTTAGCGGTGCCTTATGGATTTGCATACTGGACAAGTTAGAGCCCAAGAAGAACGAAGTAGAGTAGTGTCACGGGCAACGCAATCACCATTCCAAAGATAAGCCTGCAAAATTTGTAAAGTCTCTTTTAGGATTTATGTTGATGCGTTATATTCACATGGCACAAAATGCATTTGTTCCTTATTTTTTAACAAACGCAAATTTATCCACACACAAAAAAATAAAACAAAATAAACACGCACACGCACACACACTTACGCAGTGCAGATTATATCTGTATGGAGATTGTATTCTTTGGCGAATACAAAGGGATTGATAGACAATGGAAGAGCAGCCTACAAATTCAACATGGTGTCACAAACACACTGTATGACTCTGAATATGTATAATAACACTTTATTTATTGGGTTTCATTTCACCTGAACAATTGTAACATGCAAAAGAACTCCACGGATACCGATGGCTGTTGAGGTTGCAGCAGCCACTGCTGGCCCAACCAAGAACCTCATTACCATAGAAATCGCTGCCAAAGATTTTCCACAAACAATGATCTTGGGTTGTAATCCCATGAATAGACCTGTTTAATCAAGAAAGCACTATGAAGAGACAACAATACGAACGCACAACACAACACAAATACACTAAATTAACAATTATAAAGACACAGACTCAACATATTATATATAAACTTCAAGATTAATAACATTTTAAATTGAATATGCACACATGCATGTGGAACACGAGCTCATTTTGGATATAATAGTAGTACCAACTTCTTTGTCAAAAAGAAAAATATGGAATACAGATGAAAATAACAATAAAGATGAGGATAATGTAAAGGTATTTTTTTTTTATCATATTGCATAAATTATATACCAAATACTCGATTCATTATTTTCGTGGAAAACGGTCACCTTGGTCTAGCACGTGCGGTAATCAAACTTGGTCAAATTATATTATTTTGACAAATAGTTTTCAATATATCATTTCGATAATTGAATAAAAGTAACATTGAAAATAAATCTGTATGTATTGAATTGATACAAAATGTGCAATATATATAGATACACTAATGGATTTAGCCCAGACCTTACTCAAATCCTAATGAAATAAGAAAATAGATATTTATAGATATTCTAAAGATATTCTTTCTAACACTCCTCCTCAAGCTGGAGCGTATAGATCATAAACATCAAGCTTGTTACATATAAACTTTATTCGAGGACCTCTCAAAGACTTTGTAAATATATTTGCTAATTGATCATTAAAGGGTACAAAACTAGTTCTAATTTCACTAGCAAGGACCTTCTCTTGAACAAAATGACAATCTATTTCGATATGCTTGGTTCTTTCATGAAACACTGGATTGGACGAAATGTGCAACACTGCTTCGTTATCACAAATGAGAGTTGCTGGTCCAGTGTTTCCAAACTTGAGCTCTCTAAGAAGTTGCTTAAGTCAAAGGAGCTCGCAAGTAGCAGTAGCCATGGAGCGGTATTCTGCTTCAGCGCTTGATCTGACAACTACATTATATTTCTTACTTTTTCAGGAAACCATGTTGCCTCCAACAAAGACACAATATCTAGAAGTATATCTCATATCAGTAGGACAACCGGCCCAATCAGCACTAAAGTATCCAACAACTTTAACATGACCTTTATCTTCATATTCAAGGCCTTTTCCTATAGATGCCTTGATATACTTAAGAATATGAATGACGACATTCCAATGTTCTTGACATGGAGAATTAAGAAATTAACTTACCACACTGACTGCAAATGAAAGGTCAGGCCGAGTGACTGTGAGATAGTTCAATTTTTCAACCAATCTTCTATACCTCTTAGGATCTGAAAATGGCTTACCCTGATTTGGTAGAAGCTTGACACTTGGATTCATAGGGGTATCAACAGACTTTGAATTTAATAAAGTAGTTTCTTCAAGAATATATGTTGGGTGGTTTGCTGATGGTGGAAAAATATAAGTTCTGATAGAGGACGTTCCTCTGTTCTTGCAGAACACAGATTCATCCCTTAGTTCCAACCCAAGTGCGCAAGTGCATGCATCAAGTAATAAATGGAGTATTAATGCCCAAATTATCGTTCCCACGAGGATAAAGTGCTAATTATTGTTTTATCACTGTTTATAAAGAATGAAAATGAGAAGAAAAGTTAGTAAATGAACTGTCTGGTCAAACGTTCCCTACTATCTTGACAACGTTCCTCAAGAACAGTAGGTTCAATTTGATGGCAAACAGTTGCTCGCTGCGTTATGTATGTGATCCTTCCTGTTTAGAAGAAGGTGAGATAATAATCATTGGAGTTTTTATAAGTACTAAATAAAATAAAATAAAAACTACTAAAACAGAAATAACTATAATCAAGAAACAACAGGGTGGTGGTTAAAACAGTTTAACAGAAGGAACATATTCACTGCTTCACTCTTAAAGGGGCTGTTTTCTCTGCTCAAGACTTAACACCTTTTGGCTTTGTCCTAGTTTCTTTGCCTGCCAACTCTGATTCCTCAGCTCATGGTATAGATGGCTCACAAGTTTCCATATTCCTATGGCTCCCTTGACTCCAATAGGTACTTAGTTCAGAACCTTAAAATGGACGAGTTGGCCCCTTATTCCTAAGGTGACCAGTAGCATTTTTGCCATGACATCTACCTTCCCCCAATGGCTAAGCTGTCTGAAATTCCTTCCTTATGGAAGTTCCTTTCTCAGTATGTACCCAATTTCTATTGGCGCACAATGAATATAGCTTACTTAGGCAAAGAAATACAAAAAGCTTCGGTCAAGAGTTTTGAAAACAGTTCTTTAGGAATTTCACAGTGTACCCGTTCCACAGATAGTTCAGCTCATGGCTGATAGTTTAAACACAATTATTCTCAACTGAGATCACATAGACCCGAGATTCAGTCAAGAGATAACGATTGGAACGAAGAGAAAAACACTTATATCAATTTAAAAGACAGTTTACAAAAAGAAACAGAAAATGGAGAAAGATGGGTATTTGCTCGTGAGGAGTCTTGATGGTTGTTTACAGAGAAGAGAAGATGGGTTGTCACTTAACTACAGTTACAACTTAAAATTAAACTAAGTTACTAACTACTACTAAGTGATCTCTTCCTTTCGGACTGCAAACCCTCCAGGATTCGATGATGTTTTTGTGTGAGGGTGGTCCTATTTATAGCTGGAAGAGGAGTGGCAAGACTGTAATTCCTTTGGAGCTAGTTGCTTGAATGAGAGGACGAGACTGTGGTAGCAGAGTGTGAATTGCTGGATGGAACATGATTTAGTGATGATTAGCCGTTGTTTGCAGACCTTCCCATGCTTTGCTTTCGTTTTCAGCCAATGAGAACTCTTGATTCTCTGCTCTTCACGTTTCCAGCTGCTCAGTTGGTGCACCGCCTTGCTTTTTAGAAGTCTTTAACTCTACGTTACCTGCAAAGTGTACAGAAGCATTAAATGAATGGCGCAGGTGCATTAAATGCATCTCAGTCCGTTCCCCTTTTAATATATTTTAAAGGAATACGTTACCATCCGTTCCCCCACTGTGTTTTTGTCACAAATGTGTAAAACAAGTGATTTTCATGCTGAAGTTGCTCATTAGATGAGGGAACGTATGGTATTTTGCCATCAAAATGGGCTTAGATGGGAACGAATTTACGTCCCATCAATATCCAGAGCATATTTTCTATGAGATATCATAACTCCATTTTTAATTGGTTCACCTCGATTCCCAAGAAATATTGAAGTCTCATAAGATCCTTGGTTTGAAAATGATGACATAAATGTTGTTTCAACTGAGTGATCCCATGATTATCGCTACTTACGATGACAATATTAACTACATATACCACAAAGTAGATAGACCCAGAAGCTAAATGACAATAAAAGAGAGAATAATCAGCTTCACTCTGAGTTATACCAAATTGTTGAACAACACTGCTAAATTTGCCAAACCAAGCTCTTGGATATTGCTTGAGACTATATAAATACTTGCGGAGACGACAAACAAGACCTAACTCCCCCTCAGTAACAAATCCAGGAGGTTTCTCCATATAAACTGTTGGATATATGTTACCCCAATTGTTTAATGATTTAAAATATGTTTTGATGATTACAATCAATTTAATGTTAGTTTAATCGATAATATTTTATTGTCTTAAAATTACTAATGAGCTGATTGTTTAAGATTTCAGAATAATATTTATTATGATTTGAAATAGTATTCAAGATAATTGAAGATTGGAGAAGATATGAAAGATATCATGAAAAGAGAGAAAAACATGAGATCAAGTAAAGTTTACGATATATTTTATCTTTTAGATTTCATGTAAGAGAAATAAAATATTCTTTGATTAGGATTACATTGCATAATAGAATAATATATTTAAGGTTTACATATTTTTTATTTGAAAATATTAGAAATCTTATTTTTTAAAATTGAATTTAAAATTTAGTTTTGGTAAATGATTTATGGTTAGTTTTTGGAAAATATTTCAAATTTTAATATTATATATTTTGGGATTTTAGAAAAGAGAGAGTGTTATTATTATAAATATAACTCATTGCATATTATTCATGTGAGGAGAAAAATACAAGAGAGAGAAAAGTGGAGAAAATACAATGGAGAGGAGAGGAGAGTGGAGAAAATACAATGGAGAGGAAATAAGAATATACAAGAAAGAAAAGAAAGAATTAGATTTTCAAGATTAGGATTCTTTCTTGTGCATCAATTAAAGAGCTTTCTCAAGAACAATCATTCATACATTCATTCTTTGGCAAAGTGAATATTTCTCCATAGGAATTTAGATTACCTATCTGATTGAGTACTAGAAGCATTGAGGTAAATCATTTTAATTGTAGTTTTCTTCTTGACTTTTTTGAAAGGTTTGTACTGGGAAACTTGGATACTAGTTCTTGTGTTGGAAAATTGGGATACCAACATATCTCTTTTTCTTGAAAATTGAGAGTGACTTGAGAATCCTTATGTGATAGGGTTTCAGAATCCTAAAGGATTAGGATTTCGTACCGGGAAACTAGGATACCAGGTAAAAATTTGTGTTAGGGGTAGACTAGAAAACTAGGATATTAGAGAACTCTTTGTACGCAAGTTTCATAGTGGTGTTGCTTGTCGAATTTCAGTATTCGATATTAGGGTCTGTGATTTTTCTCCCTTATGGGTTTTTCACGTAAAAACTACAATGTTAATATCTCTTTATCCTTATCTTGATTTATTGCTTTGAGTTAATTCTTAATTAGCAAATTATTTTATAAAACACAATTCACCTCGGGACCAACATAAACTTCCTTCGCAAGATCACCATAAAGAAAAACATTCTTAATATCAAGTTAGTAGAGAGGTCAGTGGCGGATAGCAGCCGTGGCAATAAAAAGGCGAACAATAGATATTTTCGCCATAGGAGAAAAAGTATCAACAAAATTCAATCCAAACACTTTATTGAAACCCTTCCCCACCAAGCGAGCTTTAAGACGATCCACTTGACCATTAGGACCAACCTTAACAGCATAAATCCAGCGGCATCCAACAACAGATTTCCCAGACAGAAAAGGGACTAGATCCCAGGTACCATTGTGATGAAGGGCACTCGAATGTGAAAGTGCATCACTTGTAGTTTTAGAAATAGACATAGAAGACAAAGAGGAAAGACATGCATAATATGATGGGGAAAGACGATGATAACTAATATTAACTGCATACCTTGCTGAAGGGCGAGCATCACGTGTACCTTTACGAAGAGTAATGGGAAGGTCACTAGCCGAAGGTGAGACCGAAGCTGAGGGAGGAGATGCAGTTGGATGTGAGCCCACAAAAATATCTGGAAAACCATGTTGTAACTCATCAGGAGAAGAGGTGAAGGAAAGAGAGTCAGAAACATGGACTGGTAAAGATGGAAGGCATTCAAAGGTGTCGGCAGAGAGAGATAACTTAACAGAATCAGCGTCCACAGAAGTGATAGAAGAGCCAAAAAAGGGAACTGATTCAAAAAACGAAACATCGGCCGAGATAAAGTATCGACGTAAAGTCAGAGAGTAGTAACAGCGACCCTTTTAAGACCGAGGATAACATAGAAAACACAATTAAGAGACATGAGAGCTAGTTTATCCAAGTCTTGATCGAGATGATGAACAAAACACATAGAATTAAACACATGTAGGGTCAAAGGATACAAAACTTGATGGGGAAACAAAATACAGTGAGGTACCTGGTGATGAAGAACATATGAGGGCATACGACTAATCAGATAGCATGCACTGAGAATAGCATCAGCCCAGAGTTTGTAGCGAACATTGCCATCAATTAACAAAGCACGAGTAGTCTCAACAAGATGGCGGTTCTTGCGCTCGGATACACCATTTTGTTTGGGTGTATGAGGGCAAGATATTTGATGAAGAATACCATGAGACAAAAAGAATTGCTAAAAATGATGAGATAAATACTCACATGCATTATCACTATGAAAAGTATAAATATGAATACCAAACTGAGTTTTTATTTCATTATAAAATAACTGAAAAATAGGAAATAAGTCAGAACGATTTTTCATTAAAAATAACCAAGTACATCTGGAATAATCATCAATAAAAGTAACAAAATACTTAAACCCTAAGAAGGATGACAACTTGGTCCCCAAATATAAGAGTGGACCACAAAAAAAGCGGGACAAAGCTTAACGACTAAGATGAATTGGAAATGTACTACGAGTATATATTCCAAACTGACAAGACTCACAATTTAAACTAGAAAGAGACGATAAATGTGAAACCATCTTCTGAAGCTTGACAAGACTTGGATGACCCAAACGAGCAAGTATAGTAAGAGGAGAATCAACGGTAGAGCAGGCTGAAGAAGAAGGAAACAGTTGATAAAAGCCATGAGACTCACATCCTTTGGTAATGTAACATCCCGTTCGCGACCGGTTTGTTAACATCACTTATGGTATTAAGCCAAGTTACAATCACAATAGTTAAATTAATTCACGGATTTAATTATTGGCAGGAACGGGGTGTTACAGGTAATCTCCTTCCCGAACTCTGATCTTGAAAGATGACAGAGGTTTTAGCAAAGGAAACAACATAATCAATGGATTTTGTTAAACGACTAATAAAATGCAAGTTAAAAGGAGAATTTGGAACATGAAGAACATGATTCAAAGATAAATAAGTTAAAAGAAGAACCGTATCGATCTCACAGGATTGGACTAGAGACCCATTGGCCATAGTAATAGAAGAAAATGAACCGTGGTACAAAGAGAAGCGAATAAGGACTTATTACCAAAAATATGATCATAAGCCCCAGAATCAAAAGTCCAAGGGCCTATAGAGTGTAACTGAGAAATCCTAGCAAAAGAATTACCAGTGGGACCAATGGATGCAGTAGGACCAGATGTTTGCTTCTCAGACCACCAAGTCACAAATTCATTAAGAAGAGCGGCATGAGGTTGCGCAACAGAAGGTAACCCTAGAGCAGGAGCACTAGAGGAAGCCTGAGCAACATGAGCATTCTGAGGAGGTTGAGATGGCTTGCCATGGAGCTTCCAACAACAGTCAACAATATAATTGGTCTGATGACAATGAGTGCATAGTAGCTTTCCCTTAGGTTGTTTACGTCCACGACCTTAACCCTGAGCAGCAAGGGCAGAGGAGTCAACAATGTCAACCGGAGGTACATCGGTCATAGGAGGTGCTGATGATATAGAAGGCTTAAGTAGAATCCTAAGCAAGGTAGACATCACAAAATCCAATGTAGAAACTGTAGCAGATCCCAAAACTTGATCCCGATTGGCAGAAAAATAGGAAGGTAAACCATATACAATGAGCAACATAAAAAGGGTATTACGTTGTTCTTGCTCCTTAGTAACATCACCAGTAAGGGGCAGAAGTTCATTAAGATGATGAAGCAAACTCTGAGCTTTCTCCAGATACTCAAACATAGGACAATTGAAATCTCGAGGAGCAAAAGTAGTCATCAATTTCTGACAAACACCATAAAGTCATTGTGTATCATTGGTTTACAATGCCTTTACTTGACTCAAAATAGCTTCACAGGTATTGACAAGTCGAAAAATTTGCTTTATTGAAGGATGAAAGGTAGCTGTAATGAGACTACACAACTGAGTATCAATCAGCTTCCATCGTGTGTGCTCATTAGCCGCAATAGAGTCAGCTTTAGTAGTGAGATGGGATGTATAATCTTGCCCATCCAACCAAAGTCGCAGATCTGATGACAAGGAATCATAGTTCGACCCATCCAAATTATCCACACTCAGCGGAGCAAGGATATAATTGGAAAAAATAGTAGACTCCGACTTGGGGGTAGCCGAAGACCCAGAAATAGAAGAGATAGGAGAATCCATAATCAAGATAAAAAAAAATTAGAAAGACAGATCACAAAACTAACCAGTAAAAGAGAGATCTGTGCGTCAACAAAAAACAATGTCGAAACACCAAAATAGAACCAGATCCAGAACCGTCGTAGTGAGACGAGAAGAACGTAGGCGGTCACGGTCGGAATAGAGCCTCCACGCGCCGCCTAACTGGAGAAGAAGACTCACCTTGCACTCACGCGTGAGAGCGCATGGGGAATCCTTTGGAGACGCGATCGGTTGAAATGAGACCGCGCTGCCGAGACGAGCACGTTGGTATGTGGATCGTCGGAAATGCCCATTGGACGGTGGTGGCTGATGACGGAGATGCGAAGGCAATGGGGTTATGACGTCAAATCGCGGAGAGAAAGGTTCAGCAACGATGAAAATACGATATAAGAAGGAAAAAAAGGTCCAAAAACTGGTAAATCTGAATTTTTTTTTGAAAAGACAATGAACAGTGGGTTCACCGAAAAAAGAAACGGATCAAGGTTCCTTTCGTTAGGCTCTAGATACCATATTGAATAACAAAAGACGAAAGGAACATTGTATTGAATTGATACAAGAGATACAATATATATAGATACACTAATGGGCTTAGCCCAGACCTAACTCAAATCCTAATGAAATAAGGAAATATATATTTATAAATATTCTAAAGATATTCTTTCAATGTTTTCTAAAAGGAAATATTATTTGTATCTTTAAGGCAGAAAAATGCTCTCTGTCACATAAAGTGCAAAATAGTAGACCTCATAATATTTTCTCTTTCTATTCTTTCTCTCTTTGCAGCAAAGAGCATTTTAATACCTTAAAGACCGAATGATATTTCCTTGCTAAAATGTACCAAAATGTGGTACATTGAGGCTTTCAAAAAGAAAAAGAAAAGTGGTACATTGATAAATATGCCTGCTTTATAGAGGAAGCATATGATGTCACAAATGGTTTTCATATTATGGACCCAAATTTGTTGATACTGTGTCATAAAGGTGTAAAATAAAATGTTGACGATTAGAATACCTAGAGTGAACATGGCCAATCCCAGCGCTGTATTAGACAGTAATAAAATGGAACCATTTATAATAGACGGCATTTTGATGTTCCACCTGCGCACACACAACAACGATTGATGAAGTGTAATATATCATCCCAAAAAAATTAAAATCGTAATTTTAAAGCTTTTGTGTTGTTTCTCCATTCAGAAATGATATGAGATGGTTGGGAAATACCTAAATGATATGAGAGACCATGCGAGGCCCAAAAGACTTGCGTAGGTATTAGGATTTCTTATGAGCTTCCTCCAAACCATGATGAGAATGAGCCTTGTCATGACACTACCATGTGGCATTTGTTGCTTTTTGTTTGCATCCCCTTCTTCAATGTTCACCTCCCTCTTGCACCCGCTTAAAGGATATTCGATTCCTTCCTCAATCTCAACCACCCTTTCTCCGCTTGCTTCAGGACCAGAACTCATGTTAATTCATGCACAGAAGCATACAAAATGAGATAGTATAAAATTGCTGCATCATGTAGTTGCCAACAGTGACCATGACCTCAATTTAATAGTTTGGTTTAAATTTATGCCAATGCTAAGTTAATGGGATTACAATTGCTTAATGCTTCAAGGAGAAAATGTAAATGTTAATTTCTCAGCAAAATATTAATATATACACCTAAGCCTAGACTCAGAGGCAAAAGACAAATATATAATATGAGCTAAAGCTTCATAAGCAATGTAAGATTACCTTTTGAGGTAGCAATTTCGGGTGGAATATCAACAACTTTAAAGGGATCAATGGTCCCATTCACTACATGTCTCCAATTAACATCAGAAGCTGGTGATGCACTCGAGTTCCAAACAAACATGTGTAACTCCTTATTAGGGTTACCACCCCTGATATCTTTATTTCTTTGGCCATCACTCACAGACCTTGAAAACATTGGTTTTAGATCACTACAACTCTTGCTCCTGCATCCCCTTTTCTTTTGCATCTTCAACATCTCTTCTTCAACCCCAGTGAGAGACTTATTGAATGAAGAAGAAGCTGATCTTCTCACCACCACATGAAACTTCCCATCATCTCCAATTTCTGCATCAGCTTGCAATGGTTCTCTACCACTGAGAGAGTTAACATCCAAATCAACCCTGACGGAAGTGATGGACCCTGCCGTCTCAGGGAATTGCTCTGAAATAAGGTGCTTAGCACCTCTATATTCAAACAAGAGCAGCAAAAAATTGAACCATACGACAGCCTGCAAAACCACAATTTGGATCATGAGGGTGGATGTAAAATCTCCATACATGGCCTTTAAAAGAGGGACCCCCATGATGAGTGTGTTTGGTAAAGTAGAAAGTGAGAACAGTGTGATTGTCCAGTCAAGGCTACTATACTTTGTTGTTAAGGTGTTCCATAGAGAAAGCGACCCCAAAATCACAACTTTTTGAAGAGAGTCTGCGGCTATGAGCTTGTAGTTCATAGAATAAGGGTCATTGGATGATACGAAATGAAAAAGAAGAAAAGGAACTGCAACCGTCGACACAAAACGGTTTATACCAGAGCACTGTTCAGGTGTGAAGATCTTCCACCACCGAACTGAGCCATAGGCTAATACAATAGCCACGTATTGGGGCACAATAGCTGCCAAAACTTGGTATATATCTTTACCTTTAATCATGGTTAAAGCAGAGCAGTATGCAGACAATGAGAGAGATTGCGAAATGTTTATGGTGTTTAATAATATGAAAAGGAAAGTAACATGAATATGAAAGGAGCTCTCATGAGAAGCTTGCCAAAGAGATCCAAAAGTCAAATCTTCATTGTTAGTCCTTCCTTATATGAGCGAAGTTAATGTGGTCAGCGAGGAAAAAAAATAAAAAATTGGATAGGATTGAAGTGAGAGAAAAAAAGAAGAGGTTGAAGAGAGAGAGGAGAGAGAAGACTTTTTTTTCTTTCTTTTTTTAACATGTGTCAATTTAATTTTTGAGTGGAAGGAACACGGTAGTCCTGGAACATATATTAAATATTTTTTTTCATATATATCACTTTATGATCTTATTCCTTTTAAAAAAAAGTTTCTGATATGCTAGTATCTTTGTTTATAAATAATTTGCTAAGAAAAAAAATGCAAATATGAATGTGTTTCTATTTTAAATGACGAAATGGATCTAGGATCCATTACGGCTTTGTTTGGCAGTTTGGAGGAGAAGGGGAGAGAGGGGAAGGAAATTAGAGATTATTCCCTTCCCTTATTTTAGGAGTTAAAAAATTGGTAAGGGAAAAAAATGGAGTCTTAATAAGATAATTTTATCATTTTACCCTTTTTTAAAAATTAATATAATTAATATATTTTATAAATAAATTAAATTTAAAATTTATAATAAAATTATTTATGTGCTTTTAACACTACTAACCTGATCATATTTTTGACGACATTTTTACGTTGTAGAAGATGAAAATTCCATCGAAAAAATATTTTTCGTCGGAATACTTTTCGTTTAAAGGCAAAGAAATTTTTTATCAGTAAAAATTATTTACTGAAATAAATAATCTGTAGAAATTTTCCACGGAATTTAATATTCATAAAAAATTTGGACGAAAATAATTTCTTTAATATTTTTGACGAAAAAAAGTATTTCGTCAAAATTTTTTATGGAAATGTGTTCCGACGAAAATTTCGATGAAATTTTTCTTTTTAAATCTTTTTGAGGAAAATATTTCTATCGAAACTTTTGACGAAATTTAAATTCAGTAAAGAATTTTGACGAAATATTTTTTCCAACAAATTATTTTTCAAATTTTTTTTTGTTTTATGAAAATATTTTAGTCAAAATTTTATACGAAAATATTTTTCGTCAAAAAATTTCGACGAAAATGTGTTTATTTGAAAATTTTGATGAAAATATTTTTCGCCAAAAATTTCGACAGATATGTTTTTTTGTCAAAAATTTCGAGAGAAATGATTTGAGGGAATATAGATTCCGTAAAAAATTTTGAAAAAAAAAAAATTCCGTCACAATTTTTTATAGAAATATTTTTCGTCAAATTTTTTACATAAATATTTTTGGTCAAAGTTTTGGCTGTAAATGTGTTTCATTGAAAATTTTGGTAGAAATCTTTTTTGTCCAAAATTTTCACGGAAATATTTTTCGTAAAAGAATTTATCGAAATTATTTTCTATCAATTTTTTTTTATGGAAATGTGTTTCGTCAAAATATTTTACAGAATTATTTTTCGTTGAAAACTTTAATAGAAATGTTTCTTTCGAAAGTTTCGATGGAATTTAGGTTCTATAAAAAATTTAAGTGAATTTTTTCCGCTAAAAAATTTATAATAGTTATTATAACAAAATCTTGTTCCGTTTCTATTTTTGTCTAAATTTTCGATGAAAAGTTTTTTTGTCTCTATTTTTTATGTAATATGATTTTTGTCACAAATTTTGTCATTATTTTCGACGAAATTTATTCCGTCGATAAATTTTGTCAGTATTTGAGACTTTTCTAGTAGTGTCACATTTGAAAATTATTCACATTTATGTAATTTTTACATTTTAATGCTAAAGATAGATAAATAATTTTCAATATTTTCTCTTTCAAACCCCCCAAATTGGGGGAATTTTAATTTTAAGGGTGAGAAGGGTTTTAGAGGATTTTACAAAAATCTTCAATTCCATTCCCCCATTTTTTTAAACCAACAATTCACAAACAACGGAGGGGATTTATAGAACCCCCTCCTTCCTTTTTTTTTTCTCTCCTAAAATTAACTCCCAAACTAAGCCCACAGGAACACTAAAAATATTGTGCTGAGATTGAAGGGGCCACAAAGAAAAAGGATCTCAGCAGAATATATATATATATATATATATATATATATATATATATTTTAAAAAATCACATATATCTTCCACGAAAAATAATTATATTCAAGCTGGGAACATCTACAAACATCATAGTAGGACTAGCTCTCCTAAAAGAAATTTTTTGCATTCACATGAACTTGAATTCAAGATTTTACTTAAGCGAAATAAACTTTTACTTGTTGAACTATCTCCTTTGATTTAGCACAATAATTTTAGTGTTCCTAGGGTGTTTGGTAGAGGAGGATTTTTTTTATCCGGGAATCATGATTTCTGAGAATATGACAAGAAATTAAATTTTCTAAGAATGTTACCAAAAAGCTATTTGGTAGGGCAAATTTTTCCTAGAAATATTGAATAAATTTTACTAATACTATGTTTGGTTTATTGTAAAATATTGATGGAAATGTTGGTAGAAATTACAAAATATCCCTCTATTTTGAATAACGTGGCACTTTTTGTCTCTCAACGTTCATTTTTCCTCACCTCTCTGTCTCTATCTGATATTTCCAGCTTCATTTTTCATTGTAGCCTTCATTTCGCCTCATCTCTCTCTTTATCCAATATTCAGTGTCTTTTTTGCTTTGAATTTTTCATCTTGTTGGTATGCTTCACTGTCACCATTTTTTTTAAAAATATTCCAATCGGTTCATTGCTTCGCAACTAATCCGATTCGGGGCGGGTCTAGGATTAAGGCTTTAAACCCCTTCTAAGGGTGATATTATCACCGTTTAAAATTGGTGGTTTTACTACTAAATCTCTGCTTTTAACACAGTATCCATCTAAGGAGGAAAAGTTTTAGTATTGTAATCCAAAACAATGAAGTTAACTCAAATGCAAAAGAATAAAATCTGAAACTTGAAAGCAAGGAAGATACAAAGGATATTATTCCAGAAGCTCTAAAGTGGGTTACTTAGGCTGTCTTGGTGATGATGTTTCCTTTTGTGTCATGTGCAAAGACAAGTGTTTTGGTGATGATCTTCAAAGGTTTGGTGTGGCCAGTAGCCACCTACGAGGTCCAGAACTTCATTCTTGGAGCTCAACCAGCTTCAATTCCTTACCAGCCACAAGTGCGGGGTATTACGCTGACAAAGCTTCTTCACAAGCTTCACAAATGTCATAAACGTCAGGATTAATTTGGTCGTCAATTTCACAGTTGATTTGCCACTTTCCCGGAAAACGAAAAATTCTAACAAATTTGTGATAATATTTTTGTGATGTCCGTACGGAAATTTGCAAAGGAGAACAAAATCCCAGAAACAAATATATCCGGAATATTTTTACTTTTTGGTGTACCAAACATAGCATTTCATAAATCCCAAGTGAGCTTTCCTGGACTTTTAAAAAAAATCTTTATACCAAACACTACCTAATGGATACTAGATCCCTTTATTCATTTAAAATAGAAACACATTCATATTTTCATTTATTTTCTTAGCAAATTATTCATAAAGAAAGATATTCTTCCATATCAAACGCTTTTTTTCATTTATTTTATATCAGAGTCAAAAAATCCTCCACAATATATATTTGGAATAAGATATTCTACCTACCTATTATTTATGCCTATCTTACCTACCAATCTCTAGCACAGTTAGATCATAATCTCAAGAGAAGAGAGAAATAATAAAGGTTAGTTGAGATTCTGATTTAATGGTATTAGAGATTGAGAGGCAAAGAAAGCATGAAAAATAGGTAGGTAGAATAATATATATATATATATATATATATATATATATATATATATATATATATATATATCCAAACTTTACAATGTTAACATCATATTTAAATTTTAAGATTTATACTTTTACAAGCTGAATTTCAAGCTCTTTGATGTAATTTTTTTTCCTGTGTCACGTATATCCTTGTCACTAATCCTGACAGACACGTAACACAATACATTATTTAAATAGAGTTTAACTTTTATTAAATGTTGTTGGAAGAATTTTTACATCATTTTCTAATTATATATTATTGAAAGACCTTTTCTAAAATGATTATTATTATCATTAAAGTGCTCAGTAACATGGCGTGTGTGCAATATTTTAATAATAATATAATACTTTATACTTGTTCGGGATGACCCAAATCTATACAGCCCAATGACCTGAGCCCAAGCCTTTTCCCTTCCTCCTCGTCAGTCCTACCAACCCTCCATCCATCCTTCCCCCAAGGCAACTTCACCCCTAGGTGAGACACCAAAATGTCTCACCTGGGGATTCAATCCCCTGGGAGACCGACCCAGGCACCATAAATAGTAACCCTCAGCGTTATACGTTGACACCGCCGATACAGGGGTTGTATCACTGCTATCATAGCAGTGTCAGCCACTCCTAACAGACCCCAAGGAGGGTTGACCCCCTCTCACCAACCCACGCAGAGCAGATATCTCATCCCCCTATAAATACCTCCCCCTTAGACAAGGAGGGGTATCTTATGTATTGTTATTCTGTCCATAATCCTTGAGTCACACACACACACACACATACCCCCTATTATCGTTTGTTAACATTCATACTTGGGATAATACTTTCGTGCTTGGTCTCTACCTGTGCTAGAGGTATAACCCATACAGTGACTCTTATTCCTGAAGGGAACATAGTGGGCTTATAGATCCCAACGGTACATTGGCGCCGTCTGTGGGGAACTATAAACTTCTATTCCCACTCTCCTACCAAAAGATCTACAGAAGGCAAAACCTTATATCTTAAACGAAGTATGGCAGTCACTACGAGAAGAACAAACCAGCCTAGAGCAACCACCCCCGAAGGTCAGGCTCAAACAATACATTCCAGCTCCCCGCCATCCATACATTCAGCTCCGGCCCAACATGCAGTTGTTACTACTCTCCCACAAGTGTTACAGTCCGTTGATGCACAGTTACTGTTGGCTAACGCTAGAAATGAAGCGTTAAGGGAGGTCCCCAATTGGCGACAAGTAGCGCAGATAGATCGCCACGTGGCCATACGTGATGTTCAAGGAGAAAACTTGGCCCCAACTCCACCCCACCTCCAGGAGTCTGTTATAGTATGCCCATACCGGTCACAGTCCCCCAAAGAGCACCACCTGCTATACATCCACAGTCGCCCCGAAGCCAACCATTCATTATTTACAACGACCATGGAATGCTAGTGGCCACTAGATACCCTCCAGGACCTTACACCCACCACATCGGTGCCCCTTATCCCATACCACCCATAGCTGCTGGAATGCCATTTCACGGATACGCCATACCACCACATAACACAGTTATCTCCCAACCTCAAGGGTCATATATGATCCTACCGCCACCCTCACATGGCATACACCACGCCCCAGCCCTTTCCTATTCGGTTGAAGCCCCCCAAGCGCCCCGCCCACCACCCGAAGCAAATGTGCTTAACCTAAACAAACGTGTTACACCCATTAATACCTCTGGACGCAATAAACCCCTAGTTGATAGCCTTCGCTTATCCCCTATACCTTTGGGTTTCAAAGGCCCATCAAATATTACCACCTATGTCGGTGATGTTAAGAATGTGGCTTCCATACTCAAAATGGGGGTGAATTGAGTATTACAAGATTTTCGCAAAAGCCCCCTTCTAGTTTTAAAATAATCATTTCAAGCAAACTTTGATATGTAGAAAGATAATCAATATATTCAGACAATCCATAATATATAATATATCACAATTATAGAACTTATACTAGCACATACAAGATACCAGAGAAGCAATTAAAGTGTTAAAATAAAGAGTTTAGAGTTTGGAGAATTGCAAACACAATATATCCTGGTTCGGTCACCACCACTTGTGACTTACGTCCAGACTAAAGCCACTCGATCAACTCTTTCACTAATGGTCAAGCTTCACGGGGGCTTGACAAACCTTTACAATCTTTCAAGACTTCGGGTTCTTGGATACCTTACAATCTCCAAGTTTACGGGTACTTAGTAAACTTACAATTCACTCCAAATTTACTTAGGTATTTGGCCACCTCTCAAACAAGGGGTCTCACAACCCTTTCAACTCAAGAATACAAGGAGGGAAATATTTAGAAATTAATATACACTCTCAAAGTGTGAATATACAACTTGAAGCACTATGGGTATATGAATTTTCAAGATATGAGCTCAAATATGTTTGATCTTTGAAAGATATGAAAGAATATGCAAGTGATAGTGTAGAAGCTCTCAAAGTATGCTTAATATGTGTAGGAATGATGCCTCATTATTTTTAGAGTCATTGAGAATGCATATATAGTGCTTCCAAAAACTAGTCGTTTATAGCCGTTGGAAAACTAGTCGTTTATAGCCGTTAGGAAACTAGCCGTTTATAGCCATTAGGAAACTAGCCGTTTATAGCCGTTGGGATCTCATTTGAAAAACTAGTCATTTTATAGCTGTTTATAGCCGTTGGGACCACTTTTGAAAAACTAGCCGTTTTATAGCCGCTGGGATCTGTTGCAGTGGCAATCAATTTCCAACTTGACAACAAGAACACTGTTTTGTATTTTGGCTGTAATTTGAGTTATACTTGTCGGATTGATGTGATCTTGGTCTCATTGGAAATATAAAAGAGAGATCTACAACTTTTATGAAGAACACAAGATCTAAATCCATCATTTTAGATACAAAAAATTGTATGGAAGACAGCAGCGAAATTAAACAACAAATTTTAAGTTCAAATGTGTTCTAGCTTGCTTCCAACTACTTTTTGTGAAAGATCTTGACTAGATAAATATGTTTTGAAGTTATAAAATATGTCAAGGATCTTTTCCATGAATTTTTCGAATTTATTTCAAGTATATAAAGGTTATGATTATGTAATTTGAAAAACAGATTTACTTTGAGAAAAACTTTGAGCTCATGCAATGCAATCTATCATATACCCTCACATATATTCTAAGTCCTAAATTTATATTCTAAATATGATTTTAGACTTAGCTTCATGTCTTGTGTCTTGGATCTTTTCTTGAACTTGATGCTTTGACTTGTTGAATATGACAATGCTTGACACTTTGTTGGTTTTGATCATTTTTCACCATGGTTATGATATTGAGCTTCTCTTAGATGTTGTCCATGGTTAGTTGCCTTTGATGTTGTTATTGCTCTTCTAATTATTCCTTGTTGCTCCTGATCCAATGATCTTGCCACTTTGATATGTCGTCACTCTTCTTGTGTGGCTACATCATACATCTTCAATATCCACATATGGTTGATGCTTTTTGCTCTTGATCAAATGATCTTGCCTTTTTGTTGTTGCCACTTTGTTATCATCAAAACATACATTGTATCTACAGATGATACTGACCTGTTTGAATGGATTCAAAAATTTGAGGTGGCGATGACCTTCCACGGTGAAACAGACCTCCTCATGTGCAGAACTTTCCCTACACTGCTTGGCGGGAGAGCTTTGGCTTGGTACACCACCTTACCAACTGGGAGTATTTCCTCCTGGGATGACTTAGCGAGCAAGTTTCAAACTCATTTCGCAACAAGTTGCCGGGTGCTTAAATCCGTCCATTCCCTTGAGAAAATTCGCCAGCAATTAGGAGAGTCCCTCAGGTCTTTCTTAGACCGTTTTGACAAGGAGGCTTTGCTGATTTAGGGTCTTGACCCTAAAGTGCAGGTACACATACTCTTGACCCTAAAGAGCTTTTTCCTATGAGCTCGCTCACCATGAAATAACCGACCTTGAGGAAGTCAAGAAAAAATCCCAAGAGTTCATGTGGATTAAAGAGTATAAAGGGAGCCGTTCTGACGATGGGCACAACCGAGAGAAAAAAGCTAGAAAAACCAAAGAGCAAGGTGAAGAGGACAGAAATACCCAAAAATCCTCCAGATACACAAGTCGCCTTTTAGGGCGTGGCCCCTTTACGCGCCAGTCAGACAGTGTGCTACAAACCGATTATAAGAAGGAGAACAAGGTCAACCCTACACGCCAGGAAGCAACAAGAGAGCCCGCCGTGTACTGCAAGTTTCATCGCAGCAATGACCATAACACAGAAGAATGCAGGTCGCTTAAGGAAGACATTGGTGAACTAATTAAAGGAGGAGCCCAAAGAAGATACAACAATTCGGCCCGAGAAGCTGGTCAAGTCAGGCGTCTCCCAGAGCGAAGTAGGTCGCCAGAAAGACGAAGGACCAACCAAATTGGTTATAGGCCTCCCCGTGATCGAGACCAAAGTGAAGATTCTCCAAGAGGTCACAGAGAACAGACCAGACCGATCACCAGGGAACGACGAGAAGCAGAGGATTCTGCTACCATCAAACATGGCGTTATAAACATGATATCTGACGGTTTGAGCGGAGATGGAGAAACAACAAACACTAGAAAGAAACACATAAAGAAGTGTTTGACGATATCAGGAAAGATCATTAGCAAAACAAAAAATTCTCTAGTGCCCACGAAACCGAAGATCGTGTGGGACAACAACGAGTTGGGCAATGTCCTTCCCGGGCATGACGAACCCTTAGTCATTCAAGCCATAATTGCCAATTTTGGCATAAATCAAGTGTTCATAGATCACGGTAGTTCAACTGACATTTTATTTCCACCTTGTTTTAGGGCTTTAGGGTTCACAGTCAATGACTTGACCCCTATTGTAGGAGAACTGTCAGGTTTCAATGCAACCATCACCAAGCCCCTCGGCATGATAAACTTGCGATTGTCAATGGGAACACCACCCACTTCAAAGTCAGCCGACATTCAATTCTTAGTGCTTGTCACACTTTCAGCCTATAATGCCATCCTAGGAAGAAGGATGTTCGCCTCCTTTGAAGCTAGCATTTCCCACCCCCACCTAGCAATGAAGTTTGTGGCGAGAGACAACAAGGTTGCAACAATCCGGGGAGACCAAATAGTAGCCAGAAGTTGTTAGAACATATCACTCAAACCGCCCTCAAAATCGCCAAGTGTTAGGATGTAATTGCGAAGGCGCAACTCGCAGATGACCCAACACCCCCATTTCGAATTCAGAGAAAAGGAACCTAACTTTCTGGTCGATAAAGTGATTCTTATATACAAAGAATCGCCAATCAGCAACCCCTAAACGACGTGGCTTGTCACAAACTCGATCAAACTTTTTAACCAACCACAGTTGTCATTCATCGTCATTAGCGCCACCCTCAGTCAAATCAAAATTACCCTCCGACCAATAAGAAGCGCCTAAAACAGACGAGTCTGTATAACAAGAAGAAGTAGTCGCCACATCTGCTTCTACCCAGTTCCTCGCTGCAAAATGTTCATGAGGTTGTCCACCCGCTATGTGTAGCCAGGAAGTTATCCACCACCAAAACCTGAGAGGAGGGACAAATATACAGTCAAACGCCATACATGGGAACCAACATAAAGAGAAGTATAGTTTGAACATATGATGAACTCACTGAAGAATCAGAGGTTTCAGAAGAACTGGAAGTGTAGAAGTATGAGTAGCTGAGTAGGGAAGGCAACCAAGGGGGTGGCTGACACCTTGTAAAACCCCAAGTCTTCGGCGATGGCATCCCACACGCCGTACCGTACAAGCCGGGCATCTTCTGGATGATACCTACCTAACCGATTGTCAAACGACTCATCATATTTGCGGCGGTGGAAAGATTTAAGAACTGGAGGAATATGGCCACAAGATGTATGCAAGGCGACAGATGGTTCAACAGACGGGTGAATTATTTGTAAAGGGCGAGACTGGTAGTATAATTCTAGAGGATGATTTTGAGGATCTCGGTTAATGGAGGATAAGGGGCGAATAAGACGCTCCACACCAAAAGCAGGGCGCCGAGAAGACTGACAACGCGAATATGACCTAAGACCACCAGATGAGCGCACGGAAGTGTCCGTGCGCCTTCTCCGTGAATCTGAAGAGACAATACCAAGAAGGGGAAGAGTTGAGAACTCAAGGGATAACGAAGAAGTACTGAAGAAGATGGCAATTAGGGGAAAACCCCCCCTTTAAATTGAGACCTAATTTTGACATCCTTCGTACACCTGTAACGTCTCAAGACCTTGACCGTTTGATGACAACAACCATTCGATAAGTAACAGCACAGATCAAAGGCCTTTTGGTAATTCAACACGACAAGAGGTCCATCACGTCACAATAAATGCGGCATGTCCCAAGACATTAATCGCCATTCTAATCGTGGTCACTCACTCGTCCTAAGACATTATTCATCATTACAAACCCCTGAAAACTGAAGAGTCACCTTACCTCGCAAGCAATACGTGGTCACTCGTGCCATTCTAATCGCCAAAGACTCATGGCATTCTAATCGCCAAGAATTATGGCGGTCCATCACACTGCCAGGACGCTGTTCATCAATCAGGGCATCAAGCTTCACTTGCTACCAAGCTGGGGGGGCTCCTGTTCCGGATGGTCCAATTCTATACAGCCCAATGACATGAGCCCAAACCTTTTCCCTTCCTCCACGTCAGCCCTACCAACCTTCCATCCATCCTACCCCCAAGGCGACCGCACCCTCTAGGTGAAACACCAAAATGTCTCACCTTGGGATTCCAATCCCCTGGGAGACCGTCCTAGGCACCATAAATAGTAACCCCCAGCATTATATGCTAACACCGTCGATGCAGGGGCTGTATCACTGCTATCATAGCAGTGTCAGCCACCCCTAACAGACCCCAAGGAAGGTTGACCCCCTCTCACCAACCCAGGCAGAGCAAATATCTCATCCCCCTATAAATACCTCCCCCCTTAGACAAGGAGGGGCATCTTATGTATCGTTATTCTTCCCATAATCCTTGAGTCACCCACACACACATACCCCCCATTATCGTTTGTTAGCATTCATACTTGGGATAGTACTTCCTAGCTTGTCTCTACCTGTGCTAGAGGTATAACCCATACAGTGACTCTTATCCCTGAAGGGAACATAGTGGGCTTATAGATCCCAATGGTACAATACTAATAATAAATTAAATTCTTATTAAATAATTTGAAAAGTTGAACTAAAAAGAAGATAAAACCTGACTAAACAAGTGCAATTTACCCATGCTAAGCCCTTTGTGTCCCATCTCAAAATCTGTGAATCAACTTCACAAACCAGAGGTTTACAAGCAATAAAACTAGTGATAAAGGATGGTTTACAGCCCACATACAATGCTAGGCCCTGCCTTGGGAAAAGATAGAAGTTTCTTGGCCCAATTCAAGCACGAAGCTATCTTGGTTTTTTGAAATCTTGGATTTAGATTTGAGACATGAAAAAAAAATTAAAAAATATCTTGTATAAAATAGTATCTAATCTGTGTATAGCATATCATCAAATTATTCAGTCAGTCATGATTGAGAACATTGATATAAATAATATTTATTTAATAATAATCAATCGTATATTAATAATTTACAAATTAAGTATAACAGTGCTACTTATTAGGGTGCTAGTCATGATGTGTAGAGGATTTTGAATTGCATGTAGAAATTAATCCAAGAAAATTATCTAGGGGTTCATAACCAAACAAAACTGGTCAAATTTCAAAAAACAAAAAATTGAAAACCTAAAATAAAAAATTAAACAAAATTAATTAAGTTTTGTTTTGTTTGATTTTCTTTTTGTAAATAAGGGATTGGTTGGTTTGGATTTCATTTTTTATTGCTATGTATGATTTTCATGGCAAAAAAATTAAAATATTATTTTTTTAATAAATAATTACCAATAAGTTGTTATTTTGAACCTAATTATGAATATAGTGCACTCATTCACACCTAAGTTAGGCGTGACTCATAAGGTATTTATGCCTAATTTAGGCGTAACTTATCTGGTGTTGACACGTGACATAAAAAGTTATAGTTTAACAGTAAAATTTAAGAAGGTCATAACTTTTGACTCAGGTATTCGAATCAGGTAATTTTTTTTAATTCCACATGACTTTTCGAGATCTACGCAATGACATCTGGAAACCAAATTACTCAAAGCCACCACAAGAGTATCCTAGCTTTTTGGCAGCGAGCTCAACAGCAGCAAAGCTTGCATCTCATCATCAATTTTCATCTCAGCTTTAGACAACTAATTAATAATACCTTTGTAGGTGTTGAGGTGTTCAATCATGCTTATGCCGTCCTTGTATTCTAGCTTTACAAGTCAGCAAACCAGGTGAGCTTTGTTCCTGGGAGTCTTCTTCTAACACCCCGTGTATACCCGGTTTGTTATCATATTATAGTATTAAGCGCATCTCAATTAAATGCGGAAGCTAACTTTTTCTTTTCAATTATGATGTCATTATTATTAACCAAGTTGATTACTTAATCCTTTTACAAAATAATGCATGTATGTAAATTGCAATAAAGATCTAACTGAATAACCTCATGACATAAATAAGTGTGTATCTAGTCACAGAACTACAACACGTAGACCAGACAAAATCCTGATTCATTATACAACATGAGTCTAAATAAACAAAGCATAATCAATGTGGCATGGACAACTCCCATGCTCACCAAATCAACAGTACAACCCAATGTTATTAAACTCGACCCGGTCGAGGTACTGGGTCACTGGGTCAACCAGTGGGTCACTGGTTCAACCGCATGACCCGGTAAGTATATGCAAACCTGTAATTTATACTCAAATACCTGTAAAAAAAATACCAATTCCAAATATTCTAATTTAAAATGCAATTAATCATATACTATTGTCCAACAAAAGATAAAACAAATATATAATACTTGTCTAGTTCTTAAACACTTAATATCTAGCACAAGTTTAGAACAATAACTCTTGTCCTTATCAAGAGAAAACAAACAAATCAAATTACTAGCACAAAAACATATAATTATGCCCATGGAGGCAAAGTTGTGTCAATTAATTCATCCTCTCCTCCTTCATCAAATAAATCCAAAGCTTGACCAACATTGCCTTCAGTTTGATTTGCATTTTCCATGATGTTGTCTTGTGCCTCATCTTCATCATCATCATCCAAATTTAATTGATCTAAAACAAATATTATTTTTTCATGTAAGTTAGTTATTAACATGAAGTAATCAAACAATCAAATAATCATAGAACAATAAGTAAACACACCATTATCATCTAGAGTTGGTTGAATGGACATATTTGCAAGCTCTTTCCGTAAGGTTTCCATTTCTTCAGCTGTTAAGTATGGTGGTGAATCCTCTAGTACCCAATTAGAATGGTCCTCAAATGTTTCAAAATTTATTGGATCATAGTTTTGATTCTTCAATCGATTCCTATGCATACAAAAAAAAAATTGTTCAATTTTCAACATTAGAAATACTTGGAGAAATAATTATATAAAAAAAAGTAAATACTCAATAATACCTTTGTGCCAGCCTCAAGTCGTAACGGACATAGACAAGATCATTAAGCTTTTGGTGCTCTAATCTATTTCTCTTATTCGAATGAATATGTTCAAATGCACTCCAATTGCGTTCACAACCCGAAGCACTACATGTTTGACTTAAAACACGAATAACCAATTTTAGCAAATTTGGTGCACCACATCCATAAGATTCCCACCATTGATCTAGAATATTGCATGTGATAAAATAAATTAGTATTAATATTATTCAGCAATAATAAGAATTAATGCTCATAGAAAAAAAATATCAATGATAAATTTTACCTGGCATCACGGTATTTCGTTCGCGTTTAGCAGATGGCCTTCCAAAATCTAACTCAGCATTTTTGAGTATTCTCATCTCACTTGTCAACTTATAATTTAAATCAGGATCCCCATAAGCATATTTCTCAATGACATCCAAAAGGCCTGATGTTGTGAACTTATGTTTTTCAAATTCTTCATCATTGTAACGACAACCTGGATTCAACCAATAACCAGCAGCATGAAGATTTTTGCGAAGCTGTGAATCCCAACGACGATCTAAGATTTGCAAGTAAGGCTCCACCTTCTTCTTGTTTCTTTGAAATCTCTTTACACCTCCTCTCTAGCTTTAAATATAGCTTGATAAAGAAAACCCATGGCAGGTTTGTTTTCACTGTCAACAATACGTAACACACAAATAAGTGGCTCAGTAAGCTTCACAATCTCAGCACATTGTTTCCAAAAATTGGAATCTAAAACTTGTTCCACAAATTTTTTTGCCTTGGCCTCGTTAGAATAAGTTGAGCTTGTCCAATCTCTAGAAGTTACCATAGCCCTTAATGCATCTTTTTGAGACAATATGCTTTGTAATGCAATAAAATTAGTGGCAAAACGAGTAGGAGCTAGACGAAGAATTTCCCTTCCACCTGTATATTTTCTCATCAAACACCACAAAAGGAAGCAAAAGAGAGAAGTCCAATTTTCCAGCTGGCGCACGGTGCGCGGGACCTGGCGCACGGTGCGCCATTTCATGCAAATTGTCCTTGTATCCTAGCGCACGGTGCGCTGGATGTGGAGCACGGTGCGCGGGCCTGGCACACGGTGCGCGGGACCTGGAGAACAGTGCTCCATTTGACAGCTTTCCCTCTGTTTTCTCATGCAAAGTGCGTGGGCGATACTTTTCAATTTTAATCTGATGCGAATTACTCAAAAAGGAGGCCCAATTAGAGAGAAATTGAAAGTAGGTTTTCCCAAAACCTAATAAAAGGATTAGAAACAGAGGAAGGAAGGACTTTTTGACAAAGAGAAAAACAACAAAGAGAGGGAGAATTCTTGGGAGCTTCTTGGAGTTTCAAAGATTCGAACGATCAAGACGGAAGATCTTCATCTTCTTTCTCTTCTTTAGGTTCTAAATTTTATTTTCTTTTATGTTTATTTTGCCAGACATGAATATGTCTGGCTAGTTTTATTATTGTGATAAGGGTCACAACCCTTAATGTGAACCCCTTGTAGTTTGGTTAAATTTATATTCATCTATGTTAATTGAGTTTATTTTACCTTGTTCTTCATCTTATAATTCTTCTAAAATTGATCACTCTTTTAGGATTGCGAGGGTTATGATTTTCAATAGGAATATTAGAATTCTAATTTCTGACAAGAGGTAAGATAAATGTTCATGTATGCACTAGGGATAGGCTACATGAACTGCAAACGTGAAAGATTCACTGATTCGAAGGCTCAACTTAAAAAGGGATTTCTAAGGGATTAGGATTCTAATAGGGTTGATAAGGTTAAGATCATTAAGGAATTAAGGCTTAACCAATCATATAAAAGATGATGAATCGTTTGACCAATTGAATAAGTAAACGTAAATGTAATCCAAGTTGCAAGGTGGGGATCGTAAAGGTGTTTGTTTCTCTTTACCGCAATATTTTCTCAAATATTTTCTCAACCTTTAATTTTGTGTTCTTGAGTTTCTAAACAACCTTTGAATTGTTTACATTTTCTTGAATTGTTCTCATATTTCACAAACCATAATTGTTCTTAAACTATTTTTATTAATCCAACAAGAGAGGAATAGTTTTAATAAATTCGGTGCCTCAATCCTCGTGGAGATGAAGGTTTGAATGCATTTAATATTTTAAAAGATCGATTGACCACTGCACCTATAATCACTGCACCAGATTTCACTTTACCTTTTGAATTAATGTGTGATTCTAGTGATTATGCCATAGGAGCTGTCTTAGGACAAAGAAAAGATAAACTGTTGCATGTAATTTACTATGCTGGTAAAATTCTTAATGATGCACAACTGAATTATGCAACTACTGAAAAAGAATTACTAGCAGTTGTATATGCTTTTGATAAATTTAGACCATATTTGCTGGGGTCTAAAGTAATTGTTTACACTGATCATGCTGCTTTAAAGTATTTATTGAATAAGCAGGATGAAAAGCCATGATTGCTTATATGGATGTTGTTCCTTCAAGAATTTGAAGTAGAGATCAGAGACAAGAAAGGCGTGGAGAACTTGGTGGCCTATCACCTCTCCAGGATCCAAGAAAAAGATCTTTAAGATGGACCTGAACTGAAGACCAGAGAAGAGTTCTCTGATGAGCAAATATTGGCTATCAATGTTATCTTGGAATTGCAATTGGTGGAAGTAAAAACCACAAGTACACCCATGGTTCACGGATTTTGCAAACTTCAAAGCAGCAGGAAAAATTCTAGTAGACTTTACATGGCAACAAAGAAAAAAATTTGAGCATGATGTTAAGAAATATTTATGGGATGAGCCATTCCTCTTCTACAGATGTGCCGATGGAGTAATAAGATGGTGCATTCCAGAGAAAGAGATGAAGGATATCTTATGGCACTGTCATAGTTCAAGTTACGGTGGACATTTTGCGGGAGAAAGAACAGCCGCAAAAGTACTGATGAATGGCTTCTATTGGCCAACACTCTACAAGGATGCAAGGAAGTTTGCTGAATCATGTGATAGATGTCAGAGAACGGGGAATATCTCCAGAAGACATGAAATGCCCCTTAACAAGATATTGGAGGTTGAAATCTTCGATGTCTGGAGAATAGACTTCATGGACCTTTTCCCCCTCCTATGGCAACAAATACATCCTAGTTGCAGTTGATTACGTTTCCAAGTGGGTAGAGGCTGTTGCTCTTCCTACTGATGATGCTCGGGTAGTTATCGCATTCCTCAAAAGAAATATATTCGTCCGATATAGAGTACCGCGAGCAATCATAAGTGACGGCATGACACACTTTGACAACAGGTAAGTTGAATACGTTCTGGCTAAATGCAGAGTGAAACACAAGATTGCAACACCATATCATCCGCAAACAAGTGGTCAAGTGGAGATATCCAACCGAGAGCTGAAGCGTATCTTGGAGAAGACGGTTAGAAGTTCCAGAAAAGACTGGTCCAAGAAGCTTGACGATGCACTGTGGGCATACCGGACTGCATTCAAAACACCAATAGGAATGTCTCCCTTCCAATTACTATTTGGAAAAGCTTGTCACTTACCAGTGGAATTGGAACTCAAAGCGCTGTGGGCAATCAAGTACCTGAACTTCGACTCCAAGACTGCAGCTGAAAAGAGATTACTTCAACGGGACGAGCTTGATGAATTCTGACTCTCTGCATACGAGAGTGCGAGTCTTTGCAAAGAGAAGACGAAGAAGTGACATGACAAGAAAATCCTACCTCGAGACTTCAAAGTGGGAAATCAGGTATTACTCTTCAACTCTCGTCTCCGTCTTTTTCCAGGGAAATTGAAGTCCAGATGGTCGGGACCGTTCATTGTGAAGAACATAAAATCATATGGAACAGTGGAGATCAGTCCGCTGGATTCCGACAGAAGCTTCACAGTTAATGGTCACCGGCTGAAACTATACATGGGAGGAGAAATAGACAGGTGAACAACCACCGTTGCCCTTGTAGAGGTAACTTGAGTCATAAATGTCAGGCTCGTGACGTTAAACAAGCGCTGATGGGTAGGTAAACCCATGATTTACTGTTTTATTTTATTTAATTTTGATTTCAAGAAAAGAAAACAAATAAAGGTAGATGTGTGTGACTAATGGTTGTTACTAAGTTACAGGAAGAAGAAATGGGACACGCAGCCAAGGTATGAAAAATATTTTCTAAGTTTCAAGAGCGTTTTAGCGCGAAAATAGCGCGCTAAAACATTCTCAGGAAGTAAGACTAAAAGAAGTTGAAGTCAAGAACGTTTAAACGTTGAACAACACGTTAAAACGTGCTAAACATGGAAAAATAAAGTAACTCACTGCCCTTGAGCATTTTAGCGCGGACTTTAGAGCTAAAACGCTCTGGAAAAGGATTAATGAAAGCATCGAAGAGCACGTTTTAGCGCGCTGCTAAGCACTAAAACGCGCTCATGCATTCACAGGATCCAAACCTTCTGCCTATGAGCGTTTTAACGGCCAATATGCGCGCTAAAACGCCCTCACACGACCCAGTTTTTTAAAATGCTTTTTATCTCCCCTCATTTCTACACTCCCTCATTACACAAACTCCTTCCCTCTTCCTCACTCTCACTCTCACTCTCATATAAACTCTCTGCACTCACTCTCTTCCTCAAGTGCACCCTTAACACAAGAATTTCCAAGTATGTTATTTCTTTCACCACCTCTAAATCATTGCAATGCTTTAATTAGTTGATTCATACGCATAGGGGATCAATGGGTTGCATTGACTAGAACCTAAGGTTCCAATGGTTTGAAATTATTTTTGTCTAAAGGAATTCATAATCAGATTGAAAGATGAGGTAATGATATGTTATCTCTATTTGTTGACTGAATCACGAATTGTGGAAAGGTAGTTATATGTCCATATATGCTATTTTCACACATTCAAAAGACGCACACCAACTCTTTGATATAAGGTTCAGTCATATTGTAAGTGCATGCAAGATGCTTGTTCTGCTGGTGGAAAATTGAAGCATGTCATGAATTGTATGGGAAGTATAGATACATATATCTTTTGATTGATAAATGTTGATATATGCTGATTGAATGTGGGGCTAAAATTGAAATGGAACATGATTACGAATTGAAAATTTATTTGTATGAGTACTCCCCTGATTGAGAAGAGTGATTAAATTATGCATATCAAGTAGAGTGTTACATATGCTGAATTGTTTGAATGAAACACCATGACCTCTTCAATTGTGGACTGTTAAGATACAACCATTGGTTGATGCATGCTGAATTTGGGTAGCAAATTCTGGGCTACAACTAAAGAATGAAAGTGACAAGTACTCATATATTTCTTGAGTAACATAGATTGTGACCTTTTTAAAGATAAAAATCAGAAATATGATTCATAAACTGCTATTGATTTGGATAATTTCTGAATTTCAGGAGATGTCAACAAGGAGAAAGAATACAAAGAGGCACAAGGTGAACCAACGGGGAAGATCAAACTCTAGGCCAGCAGCTGAAGCTGGCTATGATGAGCACCGGTTCCGGTCCACAGCTCATGCTGCTAGGTTCAATGAAATGATTAAGAAGAAGCCCTTTGTCAAAGAAAGGGAATTCTACTTGAAGCAAGGGCAGCACCCAGACTTCTACAACATAATGGTGGCCAGAGAATGGAGGAAGTTCGGGAGACTACCAGTAAAAGCCATAGAGGAGCTGGCTAGAGAGTTCTACGCCAATGCTTACACTGTGGAGCAAGGGGCGAATAGAGAATAAGTCAGCTATGTAAGAGGAAATGAGATACACTATGATTCTGATACAATTCAAGAATTTCTCCAGACAGCAAATCATGACAGAGCTGGACAAACCAACTGTAGTTTCCAATATAATTACAACACCGTATCATATGAGATGGAAGATATCTTTGGTGTAGCTGAGCCTATTCTCCAGGGTATCACACTTCGTGGAGAAAAGTGGGACCCAACTAAAGATCACAGTCAACCAAAGAGGATATGGTTGAGGCAGCTGAACAATGTGGCTAAGGTATGGCACCACTTCATCATCTGCAATATCATTCCAAGTCTGAACCAAACTGAAGTGGTGGTGAAAAGAGTCATGCTTATCTACACCATCAGGAAAGGATTACAGGTAAACTTGCCACGAATATTAGCTGACATCATCTATGAGATGGCCCACACCAGATCCAAGTCAGCCGCCATTGGTCATGCCTCTTTGATCCAGAGTCTATGTGCAGAGGCAGGGGTGGACATCCCTACTGAAGGAGACAAGATCCCTTTGCATCCCATTATAGAAGCAAAAATATATTTCAACCTATGTAGGAGGCCCAGCTGGTGATGGGGAGGATGCCACAGCACCACCACAGGAGACTCGCGACATGACGAGACGCACACCAGGACCATCTGGTTCAGCTGAGAGAGAGCCAGTTTTGACTACTGATAGTCGACTGGATGATCTCGAGACACAGATGGGATTTCTCAGGCGGCGGCTCAGGTACATGCATTGGAGGGAGAAGGGCTATCAGACCTATATGGTAGCATATCATTTCCCGGCTCGACCTGATGGACCTCCCTTTTTCCAGCAAGCGCCATATGACGGATCAGATGAGGAGGATACTTTTGATGCAGCCAGGATGAGCACCTCTACAGCTCAGGCCATAACTTAACATGCTGCGGAGGAGCCCGAGGAGGATGCCGATGCAGATGCTGGACATCATGAGGAGGCTGGCGAGGACACCGAGATGATCCCTGCCATTGTCCGAGACGCTGAGGAGGATGACATGGATGACTGAGACTTTATTAGCTCTCTGCTACCACCCCATTTTCGTATTTTCTTTTAGTTTCTGCTCTTTTATTTGGTGATTTGAGACTAGTATTTTGCTGGGTTACCCTGTGATACGATTTCGTATTTCGCTCTTATGACTGATTATCTTGGATTGTTTCATGCTGTTTCAGAATGAGCGACTAGTTATTCTTAGCTTCCACGAGATTTCTTTTTAGATTTAAATCTGTTGCTGAGGACAGCAACATTTAAATCTTGGAATGGGAAATGCGTGTTCCATCTAAGCACAATGGATCGAGCCGGAGGAACTTCATGAGGATACACAGAATCTCTGGTTGAGACAGGGAACTATCTTAAATCCCTTTTTCCTTAATTTTAATTTTTAATTTTTTCTTTCATATTTTTAGTTGAAATTGTTTTTGTTTGAAAAACCCCAAGCCACTGTTTTGTGAAAATTTCGAGTATTTTTGAAAGTTTCTCAGTGTTGTCAATTGGAAAAATGGCGGGAATTTTAAATTAGTAATTGATTCAGAGCATGATGATGCACTTATATAATTTTTCATAAAGAGCATCATTGTAATAAGTGACATGATTCATTGAATAAATTCTTTAGTGTTGAAACTTTTTTGAGAAAAAGATCAGGAAAATTATTGTGCATTCATAGCCGTGAAGTTTTGAGCCTATACAGAAAATTTTTATTGAGTGCGCATTTCACTAATGAGATACTCTAGAACTTGCTTTGTTTCTTGATTGAAATGGTCTGTGATATATTTTGTAGAGATGATAGAGGCATATTCTTTCTTTAACTAGTTGGCCAAATAGCTAATCCTTGCTGAAATTCCTTAGTTAAGCCCCTTGAGCCTAGACTTGTTATTCATGAAAACCCTTGAATGTGAATAGCCACTTCCCTAATTAAATCCTCACCTTAATTGAAGATTAACTTTTCAGATTTGAAGTAAGGAGTGGATGTAAGTTGTGGTTACACAAGTGTTCAATGAATAGAAGTACAAATGAAAAGGGCAAAGCCAAAGGAAGAAAAGTTGGTTAGAATAAAGAAGAGTAACAAAATTGCTCAAAGAAAAGAAAGGAAAAGAAGTGAAAAACAAGAAATAAAATGTTCTTGGAAAGAAAACGACAAAAGAGAAAAGTTCAAAGGAAAGAGAAGAAAGATCTAGAAAGAAGAAGAAAAATGTTACAACTGAAAAGAATGAATTACACTTATTCCTTTTCTTCTGAATCTGAATTTTTAATCCTGAGCTTTGTTCCAAAAATCTTTCCCCTCCTTTAACCAGGCCACATTACATCCCTGCTGAAGACCTCTTGATCTGCTTGATTTATCAAAAAAACCATGGAGAGTGAGAATATAAGCAAGCCAATGGAAGTGTTGATTCAGTGGAAGAAGAGTGAAACACCAACCCTCTAAACAATTGAGTATGAGTGAATTGAAATCCTAGTGAGGGAGTGTTTCAGAAATTTTTCCTTGTCTTAATCTTAAGGAATTTCATTGAAATTTTTACTAATGGATTATGAATCTTGCTGCTTTGATGTATCATCCTTTTTAAGTCTGAATGCTCAGCGGTCATGTTTGTGATTAAATCCTGCCTATGAATTCCATGCAATTGAATGTCTTGATTGATTTCCCGTGGTTTATTCTAGTTGATTGTCGAGGACAGCAATATTCAGATCTCGGAATGGTTGATAAACCCTTGGTTTACCATAATATTAGGTCTAAATATACTTGAAATACATCATGAATTGCATGGAAATTAGGGTTTTACATCGTAAAGTCACAAGAATTGAGTATCTTGCTAAAATCTTGTAATATTTCTTATTTCAAGGGATTTTAACATCCATCAAGGCTTTTTGGAGCCAAAGGAATGCAACAAGATGAGTTCAAGCCTTAAAGAAGCAAGATTTCAAGCATGTGCAAGCTGGAAGAGAACATTTTGGCGTCCAAGAGAGCATTAAAACGCTCTAATAAAGGAAAACAACAAGAACTCACTAGAGCAAAACGTTTTGGCGGCCAAACAGAGTGCCAAAATGCTCCAACAGCAACAAATCACTCTTCGAAGAGGGCGTTTTGGCACCCAACAGCGCGCTAAAATGCCCAGAGGCAGACAACAATCGACCTAAATAGATTACCTGTTTGGCGAACAAATAGGCGGCAATACACATCTCCTTATTCAAGGGAGGACGTTTTGGCGCACAAACAGCACGCTAAAACGTCCATGCACAAACCAATCACCCCAAGATTTAATTAAGATTTGCAAATGGATACCAGATTGTGATATCTGGAATTTAAGCAAAAACATATCAATCTTGATTTGTTAATTGATAGAGATCTGCGGGAAGATTTGATGAAAGATCATAACAAAGATTCGAAGCTCAAATCTGTCAACCTATTCTGCAAGATCTTAAATAGAAAAAAAGAAGTAATTGAAGATTTGATTGCAAATTTGATAAGGATTCATTGAGAGATTCGATGAAGGATACAGCCTCAATGGTTATAAATAAGGAGCTGAGGGTCAAACCAATTCACCAATCCAGAGTACTACACAGAGACCTGAAGGAGGAATCTTGTTGCAGAGCGTTGGAGCACTGAGGAACCAAGTCAACATCACACCAATGGAGGCTTGGGGTTCTCTTTTCTTTATTATTGCTTTTGAATTTAGTATGCTAGGCTAGAATTTTATGTAGTTAGGGGTAGATGGAACCCAATTGAATCGTTTATGTTTATAGATTAAATTGTTCTTGAATTCTTTTCTTTTTATAATTGAATAAATTTATCTGTCTTTAATGCTTTCTATGAGTTTGCTCCTTATAAATTGATTTTGGGGAGTTGTATGACAATAGGGATGTTGGTGCATGAACCCTGACTTGATAAATTTATTATAATCCTTGTGATCTAAGGATAGACATAAGGTAATTGTGCAATCTTGGAATTCTTGATCTTAATGCATGTTTTCTTGGGGAATAACCGGGGAACTAGGGTTCTTCTGAGATCACATAGATTTAGGGTAACAAGGAATTGAGCCCTAATTAACTTAGAAAGAATTGATTGGCAATATATTAAGAAAAAGTTCTTGGCTGTTTAATTCATAACATAACGAGGATATTGGGGGAAGTCGAAACCCTAACTACGCTTGTTTTAAATTCCTAATTAATCATCATCTTTCCAATTGTTTCTTTTTAATTCTGAATTTTTAATTACATGTTATTGCTTGTTCTTAATTTTAAATTCTTCAATTACAATTCTCTTCATCTTATTCTTGATTGTCCAACTAAATCGTTGTTAGCGAACTAGTGCTTGAAAATCCAATCCTCGTGGGAACGATGTCGTACTCTGGTACACTTTATAACTTTACGGCCGGTGCACTTGCCGAGTCGCAACAGTCCACAACCGCCCAAGGTCCACAAACAGCACACTCACGGTCCGTTTAAACCAATAATCATATCAACATTCATGCTCTAATATTTTATGACCTAACGACAACGTTTCCTTTTACGTTTCATGCCCTTATGCTTCTCCCAAAGCCATAAGCCCTTAATCCAAGTGGTTCTAACTTAGTTCAATTATTACAGAGGTTCAACTTAACCAATCGTGGGTCCACAAACCCAATATACCATTTTGTATGAACAGAACAGTCACCAACTCGAAATTCCCAGAATATCCGGATATATGTCGGGGCCATATCCCGATATCCATATCGGAATATCATATCCGGATATCAATATCCAGATGTTTCGTGACAGAATGCAGTTTCTGCATTTTGCGCGATATCCCTTCCAAGGTTCCATTTTTTAACACTTTTAAACGTTAAAGCATGCATCTTTAAACACATTTAGGTCAGTGGTGGTGTTGGTTACCTACTCATCTCTTTTTACATGCCAAGACTCAACTTTTATCAAAGAAACTCATGATCAAAAGTTCAAGAACATACCCCAGAGGTTTAAAACAGAAAACAATAGTATTCTTAGAGCTCTCAAACTAGCCACAAGGTTCTGAATTCAAGGTCCACTAAAATGGCACATGAAGAATGGTTCTTTCTCTTCAAAGATGGCTTCTGAAGCCATAAATGCCAAACAAATGACTCTCTCAACATAAACCCAAGAACTCAGCCCCTAATCACCACTTAACAGAGGCCATACTCAGAAAATGGGTTGACTCTCACTCTCACAAGGTTGCTCACACCAAGTTATGGTGATTACATGAAGAAACTTGGACAAAAGATGATCACTTTGGGGTTTCTAAGGAGAGAAAGCCATGAAATGGTGAAGAAGAAGAGTGGCAGCAACTGAGTATCAACCAACTCACATAAGAGGCAATAGGAATTAACTTAGGTCTTTGTGCTAATTGTTATTTATAGTCTCATTAAGTTTTAAGCGTCGGTATTAGCAATAATAGCTCCGCTAATTATTTTAATCTCAAACTTGAGATTCTCAACCTAGCCATTTTTCTAGGATTTTTCATATTTTTATTTTATTTTTTGCAGCACTTTACAGGTATGCGCTTTTACGTAACCGGTATCAGTCCTAACGCCAGTTCTCAATATTTCAACTCCAAAATTGTTATACCAGTCCTATATATTATTCTAGGAATATTCATTCTCTTATTATAACTTTCCGGGATACTTAATCGGTACGCACTTATACCGTGAAGCAGAACCAGTATCTGCACTTTTCATCAGAAAAGAGACTTTCAACATTCATAAGCCCTTATAGTAATTATTCTGACCTTACTATATTTATTTAAGGTCAATTATGGAATTATTCTCTCAAACTTATAATTAATTATTTAAATTCCTAATTTAACGGTGCAGGTTCTTACACTTCTTCTGAATCGTGGACTCCAACTTCGTCCACAACTCATACGCGTTCGTGAACTCGGACACGTGCTCAAAGAGGCTCTTGTCAATGTATTTTATGATTGTGGCTACCGACTTACGACTCAAGATCTCCGACTCCTTATCGGTCTTGCCTGCCGATCTCATATCAAGGACAATGGGCTCATGTAAATCTTTGCAATAGAGATGATCTTCCATCATCGGTCTCCAGTTGGTAAAATTGTCTGCGGTCAGCTTGAACATATCCCCATCATGGGTTATGCCACTGGTCTCCATCCCGTCTCCCTCAGAACCCGTCGAACTCGGGCTCTGATACCATTGTTGAGAACTCGGCTCACAAGCCTTTTGTGGAAGTCAGTCAACAAGATCTTGGATCTCGAATCTCAGCAATATTACCTCGGCCTGAACTTCACCAGGTCGAGCAGCACAGCGGAAAAACAAAAACACAAAGAGGAGAGAGAGAAAGAGAACACAAGCAGATTTTAACGTGGGAAAACTTTCTCATATAAAGAAGTAAAAACCCACGGGACCTAGTCCAGATCCAACGTCCACTATGAAAATAATGGATACAAAGAATCATATTCACCAATGTGGTGGTTAACACAACCTCTCCAACAATGGTGATAATCAAACTACCCAAGAGATGTTTCACTCAAACTCTCTCTAGCGATCTCTCAAATACAAAGCTTAAAGCTTTGCTCACAAAGTCACCACCAGAGTATCCCAGCTTTCTGGCAGCGAGCTCAACAGCAGCAAAGGCTGCATCTCATCATCAATTTTCATCAACGACGCCAAAAGCATCTCATTTGACATATTTTATCTCTCACAAACACAGTTCAAATTTGCAACAATGGTTTTCAAAAATAAAATCCTTCTTCCTTAGAGATTTAGAATATTTATTTATTTATTTCCTTTATTAATACAAATTTTTCAAATTGATTTTTGAGTTTAAATCACAAATAAAATTTTTATTTTGTTTTTCTTATTAATAGTAATGTTTTATATTTTTTTTTAATTTAAATCTCAAACCAAATCTTTATTTATTTTTTATATTAAAAATTAAAAAAATTTGATTTTTTTTAATTTAAATGACAAACCAAATCTTTATTTATTTTTTATATTAAATCACAAAACCCAGAACTCGGAGGCTTCTAGGTTTAAATGCTCTTATAATACCATTATTGTAAATTTGAATTGTGTTTGTGAGAGATAAAATATGTCAAATGAGGTCTCATTGCGTAGATTTCGAAAAGTCTTATGGAATCAAAAAAATACTTGATTTGGATACCTGAGTCAAAAGTTATGGTTTTCCAAAGTTTTATGGTTCGTAAGTTTACTTTTTTGTTCTACGGGTCAACGACATACGAGTTACGCCTAAATTAGTCGTGAATGCCTTATGAGTTGTAAGTCACGCCTAACTTAGTCGTGAATGGTCACACACCTAATTTGAACGTGAATGAGTGCAATAAATTCATAAATAGTTTTCAAATAGCTATATATTCATCGTTATTTATTAAAATAGTAATGTTTTAATTTTTTTTGGCTTTCAAACATATGCATATAGCTTTCTATTGCTATGTAAAATTTCTGTTTTCTTCCATAAAATCCAAAATAATCCTATGTTTTCTTCTTGAGCGCGTGACTTGCGGCTCCGCATACTAAATTGTAGCATATTCTTGTTTTCTTTTTCTTATGCCTCCGGAGACAAGTTAAAGTTCAAGAAGCACGAAGTAGAGTACTGTTACGGGCAATGCACCCATCATTCGAAAGATAATCCTGCAAAATTTGTGAGGTATCTTTTAGGATTTTATGTTGATGCATTAATTTCACACCGCATAAAAATGCATTTGTTTACTATTTGTTAACAGAAGCAAATTCATTAGGAACACATAGACACACATGCATACTTACGCAGTGCCTAGAATATCTGCATGGAGATTGTATTCTTTGGCAAATACAAAGGAAACAATAGCCTGTAAAATTAAATATTGCGTCACAAACAACTACGTGACTTTGAATACATAATGTCATTATATTTTGATTAATTTGAGGAATTCACAAGTGAGTTTCACCTGAACAATTGTAACATGTAAAAGAACTCCACGGATACCGATTGCTGTAGAGGTTGCAGCAATCACTGCTGGACCAACCAAGAACCTAATTGCCATAGAAATTGCTGTTAGAGTTTTTCCACAAGCAATGATCTCGGTTGTAATGCCATGAATAAACCTGTTTAAGTTAGCACTATGACGAAGAAACTGCAAAATACACTAAATTATTAACATTTATAAGATACGGACCCAACACATTTTATATAAAACTCAAGATTTATAATATTTTGATATATGCTATATGTTTGAAAACGAAATGAAAAAAGTTGAGAGAAATAAAATTGGTACATGTTAACATTACAAAAACACCCTTATCTTATTTTCGTCTTCAATTATTAAAAATTCTTAAAAAATGAAAACAAATATTTGATTTTAAAAAAAATTCAAATGGTCATATCTATGCTTCTTTATGAAGTGTCAATAGTTATGTCATAACTGAAAAAGATATTTTTTAAATTGAATATGTACATATGCATGTCGCACATGGCATATTGGCATCTAAATGTTGTATCCCTGCTTTGTAGAGTAAGCTTATCATGTCAAATATGGTTTCCATATGATGAACCAAAATTTGCTGATACACTGTCAGAAAAGAGAGAAAAAAAGAAAATTTTGAAGCCTAGTACTGAGACTGAACATGGCCATTCCAAGCCCGACATTAGACATTATTAAAATGCAACCAATTATAATAGACGGCATTTTGATGTTCCACTTGCCCATGCACATAAGCACTGATTAGTGTAAATGTCATAGATGTTGAGATATTCAAGTGTGATGAGTCCCACATTGGTTGGTAATGAGCTAAGTGAAGAGTATATAAGTGAAAGGACCCATGAACCCAATGCCTTAAGGTTTTGGGTTGAGACATGGTGTCGGATCCATTTGCTACGGTTGGTGTAGCCTTAGCTCATTGGTGGTGGTTCCCCGCCACGGGCTTCCCCTGGACCCGCTTGACATTGGAGTTTGAGGGAACGAATTTCCCAACAGTGGTATCAGAGCCGGATTGGGCTCGAGCTAGCCTAGTGATTGGCTAGGAGACGGGTCGAGTACTTTGCGCTTCGGGTACTCGGTTGAGGGGGAGCATACCAATGATGGGTTTCACACTTGAGGAGGAGATTGTTGAGATATTCAAGTGTGATGAGTCCCACATTGGTTGGTAATGAGCTAAGTGAAGAGTATATAAGTGAAAGGACCAATGAACCCAATGCCTTAAGGTTTTGGGTTGAGACATGGTGTCAGATCCACTTGATACGGTTGGTGTAGCCTTAGCTCATTGGTGGTGGTTCCCCGCCACGGGCTTCCCCTGGACCCGCTTGACATTGGAGTTTGAGGGAACGAATTTCCCAACAGATATTTGTTGGGCTTCCTCCTTCAATACTAAGCCCAAGCCCATTTGAGGGGTTTCCTAAAAACCCTAACCCTAATTTCCACCTCCTCTATATATACTCATTAGTTGAGGGTGGAGGCTAGGTCAGATTTGAGAGAACAAATTTGAGAGAAAATTATTTGATTGTTTGAGGAAAAGCTTTATGCTTTGCATTTGAGAGATCTCTACAGAGAGTTTGAGTGAAACATCTCTAGGGTAGTTTGATTATCACCATTGTTGGAGAGGTTGAGTTAACCACCACATTGGTGTATTTGATTCGTTGTAACCATTATTTTCATAGTGAATTTCTGATCTGGACTAGGTCCCGTGGGTTTTTTACTTCTTCATAGGAGAATGTTTTCCCACGTTTGGTTGTGTTCTTCTTCTCTCTCTCCTGTTTTCGTTTTGATTTTCCGCTGCGCTACCCGACCTGGTGAAGTTCAGGCCGAGGTATTGCCGAGATCCGAGATCAGGATCTTGTTGATTGACTTCCGCACTAAGGCTGCTTAGCCGAGCTTGAGGGAACCGATTTTTCCCAACAGTGGTATCAGAGCCCGAGTTCGACGGGTTCTGAGGGAGACGAGATGGAGACCAGTGGCTTAACCAATGATGGTGACATGTTCAAGTTGACCGCAGACAACTTCACTTATTGGAGACTGATGATGGAAGATCATCTCTACTGCAAAGATCTACATGAGCCCATTATCCTTGATGAGAGACCAGCAGGAAAGACAGATAAGGAGTGGGAGATCCTGAGTCGGAAGGCGGTAGCCACGATCAGGAAATATATTGATAAAAGCCTCTTTGAGCACGTGTCCGAATTCACGAACGCGTATGAGTTGTGAACGAAATTAGAGTCCATGATTCAGAAGAAGACTCCCAGGAACAAAGCACACCTGGTTCGCCGACTTGTTAAGCTTGAATACAAGGACGACATGAGCATGATTGAACACCTAAACACCTACAAAGGTATTGTGAATCAGCTGTCAAAGGCTGATATGAAAATTGATGAAGAACTGCAGGCATTGCTGTTGTTGAGCTCGCTGCCAGAAAGCTGGGATACTCTGGTGGTGACCCTGAATAACTCGACTCCAGATGGAAAATTGAAGATGGATGTCGTGACAGACAGCCTCCTGGGCGAAGAATCCAGGAGAAGAGAACGAGGTACTTCGAGTACGTCAGAGGCCAATATTGCTGAGAACAAAGGGAAATCTGACTCCCGTGGTAGAAGCAAAAGCCGAGGTAGAGGTCGAGACAGACGAGACAAGTCCAGAGGTCGGTCAAAGGCGAAATATGAGTTGAAGTGCTTTTACTGTGGAAAGATAGGTCATAAGAAGCCAGACTGCTGGACCCTACAAAATGATGAGAAGAACGGCTCTGTGAAGCCGGATCAGATTATTCCCAAGAAGAGGGAAGACAAGAGCACCACTGTAGTGGCTGCGAACCCGGATGCCGAGATATTCCTCCTTGTGAGGATAATTATTTGAATGTTGCTTATGATGACTGCACTTGGATTGTTGACTCCGGTGCCTCCTTCCACGTTACTCCACACAAAGGTTTTTTCTCCTCTTATCGAGGTGGTGATTTTGGAGTCGTGAAGATGGGAAATCAGGTGACCAGCAAGATTGTTGGTGTCGGTGATGTAACTCTGACCACAGATGTCGGATGCCGACTTGTGTTGAAAGATGTAAGGCATGTTCCTGACATGCATTTGAACCTAATCTCGGTAGGCAAACTTGATGATGCCGGGTTAGTGAACTACTTCGGTAGTGTGAGATGGAAGCTGGCCAAGGGAAACTTGGTCGTGGCCCGAGGTAAGAAGGAAGGCTCCTTGTACGTGATGCAAGGAAAGATCAATGGCGGAGAAGCCAATGCTGTTCGATATGAACCTAGCTTGGAGCTATGGCACAAGCGCCTCGGCCACATGAGCGAGAAAGGGCTACAGATCCTGAACAAGAAAGGATTATTGACCGGGTTGAAAGGCCAAGCGTTGGAGAGTTGCACGCATTGCCTAGCTGGAAAGCAGCACCGAGTTTCTTTTGTGAGACCGGATCAACCAAGAAGACGAAGGAATATTCTTGACCTCGTCCATACTGATGTTTGCTCCATGTCGAAAAGATCCCTTGGAGGAGCTCAGTACTTTGTTTCATTTATTGATGACCATTCCCGCAAAGTGTGGGTATATTTGTTGAAGACTAAAGACCAGGTACTCCAATCCTTTAAAGAATTCCATGCTATGGTGGAAAGGGAGACTGGCAATAAATTGAAGGTAGTCCGATCTGATAATGGTGGTGAGTATTGCGGCCCATTTGATGCATACTGCAGAGCGGCCGGGATTCGACTTGAGAAGACGCCCCCCAAGACACCTCAGCTGAATGGACTGGCTGAGAGGATGAACAGAACAATTGAAGAGAAGGTACGAAGCATGATATCCAATGTCGGGTTACCAAAATCATTCTGGGGAGAAGCCGTCAAAACTGCTGTTGACTTGATCAACCTCTCACCATCACGGCCACCTGAAGGAGAAATTCCAGAAGAAGTCTAGACAGGTCGGAAAGCGGCCTATAATCAACTGAAAGTGTTTGGATGCCGAGCTTTCGTGCATATCCCTAAAGATGAAAGGGCCAAACTTGATGCAAAGACCAAAGAATGCATTTATCTTGGTTCGCCGAGATGTGAGTTCGGGTTCCAACTTTGGGATCCAATCAATAAGAAGATCGTGAGAAGCCGAGATGTGATCTTTCATGAGCATGAGAACATTCATGACATCTCGAAGCCCAAAGTCCGGGTTACTGTCAGACGTGAAGAACCCATCCCTCCTGTCCGAGCTGAAACAGGGGGAGAAAATCAAGAAAATGATGATCAGCAACAAGCTGAAGATGACCAAGACATTGAGGTCCGAGTTGATGATGAGATCCGGGATGAGAATGATGAACCGGGTTCTCAAGCTGAAGAACAGCCGAGATATCCAACTCGAGAAAGAAGACCCTCTACGAGATACCCATCTGATGAATACACCATTGTTGCTAAAGACGGTGAGCCTCAGAGTTATGATGAGGCTATGATGAGCTCAGAGAAAGAAGAATGGGAAAGGCAATGCAAGACGAGATGAAGTCTCTGCACGAGAATCAAACTTATGAGCTGACTGAGTTGCCAAAAGGAAGACGAGCTCTGAAAAACAAATGGGTCTACAAGATTAAGAATGAAGAGAACGGGCAAAAGCCGAGATACAAAGCCCGGATTGTAGTGAAAGGCTGCAATCAGAAGAAAGGAGTAGACTTTGAGGAGATTTTTTCTCCTGTGGTGAAAATGACCTCGGTCCGAACCGTATTAGCCATGGCGGCTTCAATGGACCTCGAGGTAGAACAAATGGACGTGAATACGGCATTTCTTCACGGTGATTTAGAAGAAGAGATATATATGGAGCAACCAGAAGGGTTCCAAGCTCCAGACCAAGAAGACATGGTATGTCGGTTGAAGAAGAGTCTCTATGGCTTGAAGCAAGCACCTCGGCAGTGGTACAAGAAATTTGAATCATTCATGACTGATCATAAGTTTGAAAAGACAGATGCCGACCACTGTGTATTTGTGAAGAGGTATGAGGCCGGAGATTTTCTGATTTTGTTGTTATATGTTGACGACATGCTTATTGTAGGGAAAGATAAATCGAGGATAGCCGCCCTGAAAAAAGCGTTGAGCTCGTCCTTCGCAATGAAGGACCTTGGCCCTGCAAAGCAGATTCTTGGAATAAAGATTATCCGAGATAGACAGAAGAAGCTACTGTGGCTGAGTCAAGAGAAATATATTGAGAAGATTTTGAAGAGATTCAGCATGGACAAAGCCAAAACAGTGAGCACCCCCTAGCCGGACACATAAAGCTGAATCAAAAGCAATGTCCGAGATCTGATGAAGACAAAGATGAGATGATGAAGGTCCCTTACCAATCCGCCGTCGGAAGCTTGATCTATGCAATGGTTTGCACTAGACCCGACTTGGCGTATGCTGTAGGAATGGTAAGCCGGTATTTGTCAAACCCCGGCAAAGAGCACTGGGAAGAAGTGAAGTGGATCTTCAAGTACCTACGAGGTACGACCGACTTATGTCTCCGTTTTGGAGAAGGCAAAGCCGAGTTGCAAGGCTACTCAGATTCTGATTTAGGGGGAGACGCCGACTCGAGGAAGTCGACTACAGGATATTTGATGAGATTTGCCGGAGGAGCTGTCTCTTGGCAATCAAGACTTCAGAAATGTGTTGCACTATCGACAACTGAGGCTGAGTACATTGCCGCTACTAAGGCAAGCAAAGAGATGCTGTGGATGAAGAAGTTCCTCATGGAACTCGGCCATGACCAAGACAAGTACGAGCTGGGTTGTGACAATCAAAGCGCAATCCATCTTGCGAAGAATTCGACCTATCACTCCCGCACTAAGCATATTGACGTGAGGTATCACTGGATCCAGGATGTGGTGGAAGGTGGAGAGCTCGAACTCGTAAAGGTCCACACTGACCAAAATTGGTCCGACATGATGACAAAGCCGGTTCCAGCAAGAAAATTTGAAGACTGCTGTGAAGGAGCTGGATTGATGCTGAAGCCGACGCATTGAAGTCGGAGGGGGAGATTTGTTGGGCTTCCTCCTTCAATACTAAGCCCAAGCCTATTTGAGGGGTTTCCTAAAAACCCTAACCCTAATTTCCACCTCCTCTGTATATACTCATTAGTTGAGGGTGGAGGCTAGGTCAGATTTGAGAGAACAAATTTGAGAGAAAATTATTTGATTGTTTGAGCAAAAGCTTTATGCTTTGCATTTGAGAGATCTCTAGAGAGAGTTTGAGTGAAACATCTCTAGGATAGTTTGATTATCACCATTGTTGGAGAGGTTGAGTTAACCACCACATTGGTGTATTTGATTCGTTGTAACCATTATTTTCATAGTGGATTTCTGATCTGGACTAGGTCCCGTGGGTTTTTTACTTCTTCATAGGAGAATGTTTTCCCACGTTAAATCTGGTTGTGTTCTTCTTCTCTCTCTCCTGTTTTCATTTTGATTTTCCACTGCGCTACCCGACCTGGTGAAGTTCAGGCCGAGGTATTGCCGAGATCCGAGATCAGGATCTTGTTGATTGACTTCCACACTAAGGCTGCTTAGCCGAGCTTGAGGGAACCGATTTGTCCCAATAATAGACCCAAAAAAATGTAATTTTAAAGTTTTTGGGGTGTTTCTGCATTGATGAGCACCGGCACAGAAAGACACAGGAAAAATCAGAATTTTGGGTAATACCTAAATGCTACGAGGGACCATGCGAGGCCCCGAAGACTTGCGTAGGTATTAGGATTTCTTAGCAGGTGGCGTTTGTTTCTTTTTGTTTGCATCCTCTTCTTCAATGTTTAACTCCTTCTTGCACCCGCCTAAAGGACAATAATTGATTCCTTCCTCAATCTCAAGCTCCCTTTTTCCACTTGCTTCAGGACCAGAACTCATGTCAATCAATTCATGCACATCTGCACGCAAAATGAAATATTTTAAAATAATGTTATAAATATACCACATTATGTGAGCAAATTAATTTAAATATTGTTTTTTAATAAACAATTACGCAAATGTAGTCATTTTGAAACTATTTAAGTAGGTATAGTAGTCAAACACGTTCCACGAGAGCGTGACCGGTTGGACAGAGACACTCCTCATTGGGACATGTTTGAGGAGAGAGACACTCCCTTGTGGGACGTGTTTCACCAGATACTGTCGTAAAACTTTGGAAGTTCATAACTTTTGAGTCAGGTGTTTGAATTAGGTAATTTTTTATGTTCTTCATAACCTTTTGATATCTACATAATGACATCTCATTTGGCATATTTTGTGTGACACCCTCCCCTGTACGCGTCCAAGAGAGTTGTCTGCTAACCGGATTAGAGTCGTAACGGAATAGAATCGAATAATTAAACTGAACTTTTAAATCACAACACATTAATTTCATTTGAAATCTGGTTGTACAAAAAAATCAGAGTGAAACTTGTTAAAATACATAAGTTACGAAAATGACAGTTTTCCAGAAAACCTTGATGTCTTGTAAAAATCATATCAATTTGAATATAACAAGTTAAAAAAATCTTCTTTGATACCAGAATACTAGACATTTGGGACTTTACGTGCATATAAAAATTATTCCATTCGGAGGTGTATAGCTCTCGAAACAGAACTCGTAAGGCACGAGATAAAACAGTGCAAATGTTCCAAAATTACCTAACTTGCAAAAATCATATAAATCTGTGCTTACATGCAGTGGACATAAAATTTATATAATATGAAACTACACATCAGGGGCTTTGCGTGCATATAAATCATATGTAAATCGGAGGTCTGTAGCCCCAGATACAGAACTCGTAAGATGCTCGCTAAATCAGTTTAAAGAAAATCCGAATTTAGAAACAGCCAGAATTGTTTTCGCAAGCGAGTTCAAAATTCCGCAATTTACAACAGTACATAAAATCCCAAAATACAGCAAGATCAGATATGTCCCAACATTTTTCCAATCTCCCAAAATATTACACCAACGTCAAATATTTCATGCACATTCAACAGAATCAGCAAACAGACAGCAGAAATTCCAACGGCAGCATGTAAACAGAATATCTCCAATTTAAGTACATCATCAAATGCTTTTTCGTGCTCCTGCAATTTATAAAAATTGAGCCCCCGAAGGGGTGAGAAAAATCCAAGTAGTGTGATAGCAAAACCAGTATTGCAACAATATCAGACTAGGTACAAAATTCTAAAACAATCGCATCAACTTTTAATTCAGAACATATGCTATCATATAACCATAGTGCGTATATAACGCCAAAATACTAGTCAAGATGCGTATATAACGCCAAAGTACTAATCAAGATGCGTATATAATGCCAAACTAATGTACGTTCATAGCACTGCAGTGCACATACTACTAACAAGCACAGTGGAGATTCCATAGTGGCTCCTCAAGAGGATTCCAACTGCGACCTATGCAAACTGAAGCCAAGTGTCCCATACCCTGGTACCGAAGGGATGCTTATATGATGCGTGCTCAAACGTATGCTTACTTTTATTATATACTTTGGTTTCCAGAATGAATGCATAATGTTGTATGCTATGACATGATTGGCTTTACACACACATGAGAAATGCAGTTTTATGATGTGCATATGCATGACTAGATCATAATCATAATAGCATATATTTCATGTATTTTTAATACCGAGATGCCGAATAACAAATACTTCCAAAATAGAATTTCCATCATGTCAAGTCCAAGGCAGATTGCAAATTATATTTAACAAAATGCGAATCCAAGGCACATGTGAGCAACAGTTCAAAATTCCATACGCTAGCTAATAGTCACAATAGGTAATACCACCTAACACTTACCTCGACATTTTAGCTTTTTAATCAAACATCATCCATTCAGCTCACACTTTTAGAGACTAGCACACCTAGACAATAGGTACCAAAAATCACAATTTTCGCTTATTTTTCCAATAGGATATGTGTACTTTACATGCTTTCATTACTAAATTTAATTTCTGATTTAATTTTTGTAACCTTATCAGTTGTTAACAAGTGACATAACTATAAGGCTTACTGTTGAGTGAACTAAGTCATAAGCAAGCTGTACATACAGGTTTAACACAAGCAAGGTTTAATTCAAAACGGGTTCATGGTTCTCTGCCTACATAATTTTCTGACTTGATATAAATTTTTACCAATGTTAGCAAACGATAGAAATCAAGGTTTCTAAAACATGCAGATACGATTTTGAGTCATCAACTAGGGACTTAAGATTTTCCATTTAAACACATAGCTCTCACTACAAAGGGGTGCGCTAGCTTGGTTTTAAACATGCTGGCCAGAACTTTCTTAACATGTACAAGTCTTGACTGTTGGGTTTAAACTTTATTTAATTAAAGAAAATAGAAAATGAAGAGTTTATGGTGAAGGGGTGTGTTCCTTAGGAATTTGTTAGTGGACATTAATGAGTTTAAAGTTTCTAAGAAGTAGTCATTATTATGTTTAGATTTCCTAAGATGGTCATTAGTATTCATAATCATTTGCTATTGTTTAAATAGCTCGTTGTAACTCTTGTAAAAGTGGCTTGGTAGAATCAGTAATTCAAAGAGGTATATTTCAAAGACTTGTTTGTGCGTTTGAGTGTTTGTGAGAAACACCATTATAGGACCTGTGAATTACAAATTGGTATCAGAGCTATGGAGAGTGTGACCACTTCCAGTATGCCATTTCCCCGACTGACAAAGGCGAATTATGTGAATTGGAGCATTCAGATGAAGGCGTTGCTCGGATCCCAAGATACTTGGGATGTTATTCATGACGATTTTGCTGAACCTGCAACTATCGCAGGATACTCAGCAGCTCAAACCAAGGCGTTGAAAGAGACGCGTGTGAAGGACAAGGCGACCTTATACATGTTATTCCGAGCTGTAGATGAGTCCGGATTTGAGAAGATTGCAAGTGCAACAACGTCAAAGGAAACGTGGGACATCTTGGAGAATGTCTATAAAAGAGCTGACTGAGTTAAGCAGGTCCGACTTCAGACTCTATGTGGCGAGTTGGAAGGAATGAAGATGAAAGATTCAGAGGGTGTATCCGAGTTCAAGCCGTGGTGAATCAGTTAAAGCAGAATGGTGAGGAATTATCTGAGACTAGAGTTGTTGAAAAGATTCTGAGGTCGCTGACAGACGACTTCGAAAACGTGGTATGTGCAATTGAGGAGTCTAAGGACTTGGCTACGCTCTCTGTTGAAGAGCTAGCGGGTTCTCTTGAGGCGCATGAACAACACAAGAAAAAGAAGAAGGAAGAGACACTGGAGCAAGCACTCCAGTCAAAAGCAAATATCAAGGAAGAGAAGGCGTTGTATTCTCAGAACGTCCGAGGTACAGGTCATGGCCGAGCTAGACGTGGAAATGGCCGAGGTGGTCGTGGCCGAGGTCATGAGGTGAAAAATGAAGAAAGAGTTGAGCCAAGTCAGCAAAACTGGAGAGGTAGAGGACGTGGCCGAGGTGGAAGAGGTCGGTGGTCGAATCAAAATAATGTAGAATGTCATAAGTGTGGGAAGTCTGGTCACTACGCAAGAGATTGCAACTCGGACAGGTGCTACAACTGTGGCCGAGTTGGGCATTTCGCGAAGGATTGCCGAGATGAAAGGAGAGTTGACGGGACGTCAAACTTTGCTGCAGAAGGAGAGATAAGAGATGAAGGAGTTTTGATGTTGGCACATGGTGAAACAAGTTCGAAGAGTGAGACAGAGTGGTACTTGGATACTGGTGCCAGTAATCACATGTGTGGTTACAAACATCTGTTCAAGGAGTTGAAAATGGTGGAAGTCAGACATGTTTCTTTTGGAGACGCGTCCAAAATTAATGTAAAAGGCTGAGGTACGATCTGTTTCTTGCCAAAGGATGGACAAGTTAATACAATTCGGGACGTGTATTACGTGCCTGAGCTCAAAAGCAATATTCTGAGCATTGGACAGTTGATGGAAAAGGGCTACTCGGTTCTAATGACAGACCGAGTTCTACTATTGAAAGACAAACAAGGGCGTCTGATAGTCCGAGTTCAGATGGAGAAAAAAAAATGTACAAGTTGAGTTTGAGGAGCATGGAGGTCGGCTGTCTGCAAGCCGGGGTAGAAGATAAGATGGATTTGTGGCATCGACGGTTTGGACACCTTCATTACGGTGGTCTGACCGAGATGATGAAGAAAAACATGGTAGTGGGACTACCAAAGATTAACTCTGAAGGAAAATTTTGTGAGGAATGCGTATTAGGAATACATGCGAGGAGCCCGTTCCAAAGAATGGCGAGATACCGAGCTAGGCAGCCTCTGGAGTTGATCCATACTGACCTGTGTGGACCCATTACTTCGGGGTCCTTCAGTGGTAAGAAGTATTTTGTAACTTTTATTGATGATTTTAGTCGAAAGACTTAAGTGTATTTTTTGAAGGAAAAATCCGAGGTGCTAGAGGCATTTAGGAGTTTTAAAGTAATGATAGAAAATGGTACTGGGAGGTACATCAAATCGGTCCGTTCAGACCGAGGTGGGGAGTATGTATCAACAGCTTTCAAGAATTATTGTGAAGAACATGGGATAAGGCGGTTCCTGACCGCACCGTACTCGCCCCAGCAAAATGGAGTAGCTGAAAGGAAGAACCGGACTATCCTGGATATGGTCCGATCTATGTTGAAAACGAAGAACATGCCGAAAAAGTTCTGGGGAGAGGCCGTACAATGTGCAGTGTACGTGCAGAACCGATGTCCACACTCAAGTGTGAATGATAAAACTCCACAAGAAGCATGGAGCGGTCTAAAGCCATCAGTGGCTCATTTCAAGATTTTTGGTAGTGTTGCATATGCACACATACCAGATCAGTTGAGAACGAAACTTGAAGATAAGAGGAAGAAGTTTGTATTCATTGGTTATGATGAGAAGACAAAGGGGTACAAGTTGTTGGATCCAGTAAATAAAAAGGTGTTGATAAGCCGAGATGTGAAGGTGAATGAAGAAGATGCTTGGGACTGGGGTTGTCCATCCGGGGTGAATGTTGAACCCGGGAAAATGACAATTGAGGTCGGACAACCTCCGTCCCATATCCCAGCTAATCATGAAATATCTGATGATGAAGAGCAGAGACAACCGAGAATGAGGAGCTTGCAAGACTTGTATGACTCAACTAACGAAGCACACTTGGTATGTTTGTTGACAGATTCTGAAGAAGTGAGTTTTGAAGAAGCAATCCGAGATGAGAAATGGAAATCAGCCATGGAGGATGAGATTAATGCAATAGAAAAGAACAAGACGTGGGAGTTAGCCGAGCTGCCCAAAGGAAGTCGGCCCATTGGTGTGAAATGGGTGTACAAGAAGAAAATGAACGCTAAGGGGGAGATCGAAAGATACAAAGCCCGGCTAGTGGCGAAAAGGTATAGGCAGAAGGCCTGCATTGATTATAACGAGGTGTTCGCACCCGTAGCAAGAATGGAGACAATCAGGCTATTGATCTCTCAAGCAGCCCAATTCCGATGGCTGATCTATCAGATGGACGTGAAGTCGGCATTCTTAAATGGAGTACTCGAAGAGGAGGTGTATCTGGAACAACCTCTGGGATTCATGAAAGCCGGACAACAAAGAAAAGTGTTGAGATTAAAGAAAGCCTTATATAGTTTGAAGCAGGCCCCAAGAGCCTAGAACACGAGGATTGATAATTATTTTAAGAATGATGGATTTGAGCAGTGTCCGTATGAACATGCTCTCTATGTAAAGAAGAAAGGAGGTAAAATTCTACTTGTTGCTCTATATGTTGATGATCTGATTTTCTTGGGTAATGATGAAGGAATGATTCAAGATTTTAAGAAGAAAATGACGAAGGAGTTCGAGATGACGGATCTCGGTCTGATGAGATACTTTCTTGGTTTAGAGGTTAGACAAGATGCATCCGGGATCTTCGCCTCTCAAGAAGCCTATGCAAAAGGAAGTTTAGAGAAGTTTAAAATGAGTGATTGAAACCCGGTTTCAACCCCCATGGAACCCGGCGTTAAATTTTCAAGATATGATGGAGGAGAAAAGGTAGATCCGAGTATTTATCGGAGTCTAGTTGGAAGTCTGAGGTACTTGACGTGTACAAGGCTGAATCTGTGTCTGAGTGTTGGATCATAAGTCAGCTTATGGAAGACCCGGGGTACACTCACTGGAAGGCGGCTAAGAGAATTCTGAGATATGTGAAGGGAACAATCTCACAAGGACTTCATTACTGGAAGGCGGACAAATACAAACTAACGGGTTATTCAGATAATGATTGGTGCGGAGATGTTGATGATAGGAAGAGCACGGCTGGCTATGTGTTCTTCATGGGAAACACGGCGTTTACTTGGGTATCGAAGAAGGAACCTATTGTGACCCTGTCTACATGTGAAGCCGAGTATGTTGCGGCATCTTGGTGTGTTTGCCATGCAATATGGCTGAGTAATTTACTAAGCAAGCTGGAGCAAGAGCAAGTCGGCCCAACCGAGATTCGAGTTGACAACAGATCAGCGATCGAGTTAGCAAAGAACCCAGTTAACCATGAGAGAAGTAAGCATATTGATGTCAGGTTTCATTTCATCCGAGATCAAGTCAGAGAAGGAAAGGTGGAGCTCACTCATGTTGCAAGCCGAGATCAAGTTGGAGATATTTTCACAAAACCCCTGCCGACATTGTTGTTTGAGAATTGCAAGAAGAAGATGGGAATGAAGGACGGTAGAGACATTAAAGTTTAAGGGGGATTTTGTTGGGTTTAAACTTTATTTAATTAAAGAAAATAGAGAATGAAGAGTTTATGGTGAAGGGGTGTGTCCTTTAGGAATTTGTTAGTGGACATTAATGAGTTTAAAGTTTCTAAAAAGTAGTCATTATTATGTTTAGATTTCCTAAGATGGTCATTAGTATTCATAATCATTTGCTATTGTTTAAATAGCTCGTTGTAACTCTTGTAAAAGTGGCTTGGTAGAATCAGTAATTCAAAGAGGTATATTTCAAAGACTTGTTTGTGCGTTTGAGTGTTTGTGAGAAACACCATTATAGGACCTGTGAATTACATTGACAACTACCATAACTCACAGAAACAATCCCAAACCCATAAAGAGCTATATTCCCAAGCTCCAAACTGATTTGTGCTTGCATGCACTAAGAGGATTATGTGATTCACCAACTGGACATAATGGAAGTAAATAAGATGACAAAATATATCCTTCTAGCATACCTTAAGGGAAAACCGAACAATGAGGTGGAATGGAGTGGTGATTCTCGATTTACAGTCCCAAGCAAGTATTCCAATGTCTCACTAACCGCTGAAGGGGACAACAGCCAATGATTAAGTAATCTTTCTCACCCTTCAAGCGCAAGGGCTTGAGCTTGAAATCTGTGTGCAAGAGAAAGCTCCATCAAAATTGAATGGTGTGAGGAGGAACAAGAAAAGAGAGGAACACATTAACCCCTTTACTTGGTGAGGCTCGGCTGAACAAGAAGGGAAATAGAAGGGCACACTTTACTGTTCGGTCTACCTTCTTAGAAACTCACGACCTTGAGGGAAAATGGGGCGAAGACATGCAAGCTTAGATTCTCTTGCATTCCTTTAAGGTGCTTGCGACGTGAAGAGGGGAGAGAAGAGGAATGTGCTAGAAGCTTTTGTTACCTATCAATGAGGCTCACGGTTTCTTGTGTGGAGTAAATGAGGATGAGCTGAAATTTTCCTTTGAGTTCTTTCTCCATGGTTTTACGGTCTTGAGAGTAGGATAAGGGTGGGGTTAGATTCTAGTCACAATGGCCAGTCAAGATAGATGGCTTCTTCCCTTGATAGGCGCACATGAAAGGGATAAGGTGAGGCTAGTTACTTTTGACCAATATAAAAACATGCAAGAGGATTACTTTCCACCCATTAGTTGCATGGGTAACCCAAAAGCTGAATGAGTTTAGATAGTAAAGCAAGCAATCAGAATTTTCCACTCACCTATGCGCATGACAAAGGATTACAATGGAAATGGGTTTGCCATGTGGGGCTCCTAACCAATAGTGGACAGCCTCATAATTTTTCTAAGATAAGGTGGAAGGATCTCTAATTGATGAAAGCTGAACCTAAGTCCCACTTTGGACTCATGGGCCGCCGGCCATGGGGGAAATGGGTTCTAAAATTTAAGTTCAAAGGCTCTCATATCTTGAGAACCAACTCATGTCGTGTTAGTTTATGTATCATCTAATTATTAATTAATGGTTTTATTCAATGAGATAAAATTAATCACATACTTATAACTAACATTTCGATTTCCTAAAATACCTCCTCACACAATATTATGATTAACATAATTCTTTCATGATTTAATTTAAGTCCTCCCTAACTACACATATAGTCCGAGTTTGAGACAGCTTCCACGTTTCCAACTCAATTTTATATAACTTCTTAAATTCACGGGATGTTACATTTTGTCTCTCTCAAAAAAATTTGAATTTATAACAATAATACTATAAGAACATTTAAACTCAAATTAATAAAAAAATGGAGACTTTGAACGTGAAACACAAATCTTTTTTGTCATCTCTCACCCAAAACGACATAGTTTTTAAGTGACAAGACAGAATGTTAGGTCATGACAAACAATAAATCTATATATATATATATTGTTCTGTCATTGGGACAGAGATGTCCAGCCCAATAGGCTGGTATGTTTCTCTTGGATCTAGTGCCCTCTCCAAGGTATCTATGAAGGAGATACCCTTGAGTCAAGCAGATCACTGTGTTCAGAATACTATAACGGCGTTAGCCAATGGGGTGTGTGCGTGCGCACAGTGACCTATGTAGCACCGATACGACACGCGACACATGACACGACACGACACGACACTCCGACACGTCAATCCTAAAAAATTATGAATTTCGACACGTTGGGACACGTTTTAATATTAAATAATATTTTTAATTTATATAGTGTATATTTCATTTAATATTTAATAATTTAAAAAAATTGAAACTAAATTAATAATACCCATCAACACATTATAAAGATGGAAGTTTTAATAAAAAAAAAGAACTGGGATGAGAGATATATATAATATCAGATAGAGAGATCAAATCATATTAGAGAGAGAGATCAGAGAGAAGGAGATACAACAAGAGCATAATAGGAATTGACAACAATGATGCTAGATGATATCTTATCTACTTGTAGGGAAAAAAGACAAAAAAAATAAAATTGATATGATCAGGTGGAAGCTTTATTAATATATTTTGATTTTTTTTTGAAAAAAAAATTAAAAAAAATTTACAAAAATGCCATTTGATCGTGTCGGACACGGTCAAATTCGCGTGTCGGAATGGTCAACGTGTCGGAAAAAGTCAACCGCGTGTCCGACACCGTGTCGGAGCGTGTCGGACACGGCTCTTCCTGTTTTTACAAGTGTCTGTGCTTCCTTGACAGTGACAACATAACAGTAAGAGAGAGAGAGCATAACGTACCTTTAGGGTTTACCTTGTATTTATAGAGATTACCTGTGGGTAGTGTGGATGGGCCTTTGGTGCCTCTAATAAGGGCCCAAGCCTGCTTGCTATGCTGTCGTGTTAGGATTAGTATCCTTGATGGATATCTATCCATGATTATTACTGATTCAGATCTTGGATTGCCCCTTATTGGGCCTATCACTTAATGGGCCCCTAATATGGGTCCTTAACAGTTGCCCCTCAACCAGGCTACCTGGGTATCCGGGTTATCGGGGTGAATTTATTTGTGCATCTCTTCAGGCTTTTTGTTAGGCTGAGTGTGTGTGCGTTTTTGCAAACTTATATCGATGGGTTAAGCATCAACCCAGTGAGATATTTCTCGTACCCCATCTTCCTGGATTAGGGGTGGGCTTGAGCAGCTGGGGTCCAACTGGCGAGTTGCTGCTCAAACGTCAGCCCTTGTGCTTATTCCCAGTTTGTGGCTTTTTCTCGGATAATTTTTCCGCATTCCTTGTATTGGCAGGTTGAGCATCAACCTTTTCTGTATTCCTATTCCGAGTTGAGGATGTGCTTAAGTTGTTGGGATTCAACTGACGGATTGCCCTCAAGCATCTTACCTTAACTGGAGTATTATTTTTTTCTTTTGATTACTTGGTCAACGGGTTCTTGCATGAACCCGACAAGATACTTTTACATGGGCAACCGGGTAACGGATGTGCTTGAGTTGTTGGGATCCAACTGACAAGTTGCCCCCAAGCATCAGTCGTTCAACCCGGTTGATCGTTGTATATGTATATATTGTCTTTTTTGTTGATTTATGAGTGTTACTCATTTCATTCTGCCACGTGCTATAGCCTGCGTGCTTTAGCGTGCCGCAGCCTTTCTATGCCGTTTTTGCATTTCGTGCGCATTTATTGGCAGCATCGTTTCATTTGTCTAATCATTGCTTTTTTGAAGTGAAATGGCACTACTGACCCTGACCTTTGCCATTCGTGAGTGTTGTGGTAACCACCTACGGTTACTATGGTTACTAGCCACGACTACTGCAGTTATTTTTCATGATTGCTGCGGTTACCACTTACCACTTACAAGGTAATGACCCTTGTAGCCCTGACTTTTCCCATTCGTAACCCCAGTGGTACTATTCATGCCTATTTAAGCCTCCATCTCATATTACGTGCTTTCTTTACCTTCTAAGCATTGTGCAGCTACTGCGTTTCTTAGAGTGTCAGCGTCTCAAATGCATTTCTCCATCTTCTTGCTACTTCATCTTTTTTCATCAGGTATTTCACTCATCTTCTGTCTTTTGTTGCTTCTGTTTTAAGATGCCTGCATCTGGTCATCTGTCGGCGAGCATGCTTTTTCAATTTTGAACTATTTGCCCTGTATATGCCATTTCGTTGATTTTCTTTTATTTTCTCATTACACCCATAGTTTGCACTTTTCCAGAGGTTGTGGATTCCTTTCTGCTATTTTGGTGTTTATCACTTTGTCTTCCTCGTCCCCCCCTGTGCTATTCCACATCTAACCGTTATTTAGTTTTTTAACCAAATGAGGGGGAAAAACCCTCCTGCCTTAGCTTTTTTTTGTAAGGGGGAGAAGAAAGAAGATTCTGAATTTTTTAAAAAGATTCCCCCTGGTGCCCGTTTATGGCTTTGGGGGATTCCTAGGACCGAAGAGGAAGAACGTGAAGCCATGCTTCAAGGTTGCCGGGGTGGTAGATCTCGGAGGAGGACCGGGTTGTCTAACAGGGAGTTGGGGCCCTGCCGAGGGAGGGGTTCATCCAGCCAGGGTAGGGGTCGCTGTTGGGTGGTTTGCTGTTGGTGGAAAAATATATATGCTGATGGAGGACGTTCCTCTATTCTAAATTAGCAAGAGAAAATAGATTTGTTCCCTTACTTCCAACCCAAGTGCGCAAGTGCACGCATCAAGTAATAATGGGTGTATTAATGCTCAGATTATCGTTCCCATGAGGATAGAACTCTAAATAATGCCTTAAACTATTTTATAAAGAATGAAAATGAGAAGAAAAGTTAGTGATTGAACTGTCTGGTCAAACGTTCCCTACTGTCTTGACAACGTTCCTCAAGAACAGTAAGTTTAATCTGATGGCAAACAACTCCTCGCGTCGTTATATATGTGATCCTTCTTGATGAGAGAAGGCACGACAATAGTCATTGGAGATTGATAGATACAAGATTGAATAGAAAGAAAAAAAATAACATAGTAATAACTATAATCAAGAGACAACAAGGTGGATGATTTTAAAACAGTTTTTAACACAAGGAACAGATTTACTGCTCCATTCTTAAATAGTTATTTTATCTGCTCAAGACTTAACACTTTTTGGCTTTGTCCCAATTTCTTAACTGCCAACTCTGATTCCTCATCTCATTTACTAGATGACTCACAAGTTTCCATATTCCTATGGCTCCCTTGACTCCAACAGGTACTTGGTACTGAACCTTAAAATGGACGAAGTGGCCCTTTATTCCTAAGGTAACCAATAGTGTCGTTGCCAAAACACTACCTTCCCCCATTGGCTATGCTGTCTGAAATCCCTTCCTTAAGAAAGTTCCTTTCTCAGTATGTGTTCAATTTCCATTGATACACAATGAATATAGCTTACTTAGCCAGAGAAATACAAAAAGCTTCAGTACAAGAGTTTTGAAAATAATTCTTTAAGAGTTTTGCAGCTTATCCGTTCCACAGATACTTCAGCCCATGGCTTTTACTTTAAACACAATTATCCTAAACTGAAGTCCCATAGACCCGAGATTCAGCTCAGAGATAATGAGTGGAAAGGAAAGAAGAAACACTTATATTGAAATGAAACAAGAAAGATTACAACGAAATATAAAGTGGAGAAGATGGTTGATGCTCGTGAGGAGTCTTAAGGGGATGATACAGAATAAAGGAGAAATGTTGTCACTTATATATAGCTACAACTATACAAAATTAAACTACAAACTAAATAATATTAGGTGATCTCTTCTTAAGGAATTCGATCCCTTAGGAATTCGATGATGTCTTCGTGTTTGGGACGTCCTTTTTATAGGCAGAAGAGTGAGTGGCAATCTTGTAAAATCCCTTGGAGTTGGTTTCTTGACTGTATGGACAGGGCGGTGGCAACAGTGTTTGGAAGCTTGCAACTTGCTGGATGGGACAGTTATTGTTGAGTTTTGTCGTTTTCTTGCAGTCCCCCATGTCTTGCTTTCTTCTCAGCCAATGAGAACTCTTTATTCCCTGTTGTACATGTTTTTTCGTGCTTAATTGATGCACCGCCTCTGCTTTATGGAAACTTTGTTTCCATGTTTCCTGCAAAGTGACCAGAAGCATTAATTGAGTGGAGCAGGTGCAATAAATGCTCTCAATCTGTTCCTCTTTTAATATGTTTTCCAAAGGATTATGTCATCATCCGTTCCCCCACTGTTTTTTTGTCACAAAAATGTAAAACAAGTGATTTTCATGCTGAAGTTGCTCATCAGATGAGGGAACAGATGGTATTTTGCCATCAAAATGGGCTTAGATGGTAACAAATTTATGTCCCATCAAACACCCCAAAACTAAACTATTGGTTGTCCTCAAACAACTCAGAAATAGTGGTTTAGACTGCTCAATTTCAAAGAATAGTTCTACAGAAAAAAACTTGAGCCAATGAGCAATCATAATCTTTTCAAAAAATGAACTACTTTCCATAGGTAACAAGTAAAAAGAATTTGTTCCAAGGTAAGTGAAGGTTGCTGATCATCTGTCTCATTATCACTCAGGGCTTGGTGTTTTCTCTGTCAATTCCTGGATGTGATTCTTCAGAACTTGCATTTCTGCTGCTTTCCTATGAAGTGCATATGTCTTCCTTTCTAAGGATCTTTTGAAAGGAAGGTGAGGTGTGGAAGAATGGTGGTCATAATCATGGGGCCAAGGAACGTTCATTTTTGTGTTTTTGAACTGGACTTTTCCTGTTTGAGGGAACACCTTGTCTTTTTGTACCTTTTCTTCCCTTGAAGGAAGATTTTCTGGTATCTTCTTCTGAATTCTTTTGAATGGTTGTTCCCATTTTTTTGTTTTCCTTCTTCCGTCAGGATGAAGGACTTCCGGATTATGTATGAAAGAATGGAGGAGAGGGTGAAGGAAGCTGAGGGTAATGCCTAGCTTTACCGGGGTGAACTTGAGAAGTCGATCACCGACTCCTTCTATAATGCCCTTAATCAACTCCAAGTACTTAATCCAAATGTGTCTTTGAACATAATTGGCTTAAATGCTCGTGCGTATGTCGACAATGGTCAAATCATTCCACCTGTTGGTACCTCTCCCTCTAGTGTCTCGGTTACTCAATCTGAGAGAGAATGTGCTGTCGTTGAGATCAAGGCGCCTGAAGAGCCTCCTGCTGGAAAAACTCAATGAAGGTCCGGGATGCTGGTTACCTTTGTAATTTCTATTTGGGGCCTTTGAGCTCCCTTTTTACTTATTTTTAATATTGCCGGTTTTACTTCGATTTAAATTTGCTCTTTGAGCCTATCTCATATTCCGCTTTATGATTTGACATCTTGCGTTTCTTACTTCCTGAATTTACCATAAATGCATTTATCTAGGTATTTGATTTTTTAATCCGACATGTTCCCCCGAAGCCTTCAGTCAATTTTCGTAAAAGTTTAGCTTGTCTTTGCCTTTTTTGACAAATGGGCTTCTGCCTTGACTATCTAAGTTTATAACTTAGGCAATTTTCTCATATTTCAAACCTTGTCCGAGTTGTCCCATCCTGGTTGAGTTGCAACTTAGGTTGATTTTACTTTTGTAACTCGGGCTTTTCCGATTTATGCGTTAAGCTTTATCCAAGTTTTACCCCATATTCATTGGTTATTTTTTCAACTCGAATAAATTTACTAAACCCGTGCATTTTCGAGTTTTATATTCTTGACCTGGCCGAGGTCAAAGCATTGTACGAATTCCGCTTTCTGTCATTCTCCATGACGCATGTTTGTTTTGACTTAACCGTTTTGGTAAGCCTGTATTAATAATGGACCTCGTCTTTACTGACTTAACCATTTGAATTTTGAATTTTGTAATTCAACTTTATCTAAGATAAAGACAACACTGTCACCTGTCCCTTTTGGTGCTTAGACTGAAATAAGGAGCATTTTGACTTGATCAGAGTCACTATGACAAATTGTACTTATACCTCAGATTTCGTATTGATGCATTGAAAGTAGACACGGACAAATCTTTTAAAAAGAAAAATTCCTCATTTATTGATGTCAAATTGTTTGCTACATGAATTTGCCGGCATATTCGACTTTAGTCAGATCCCTAATAGAGGAAAAAACTTCATCTAGGAAACTTTAAATAAATTGAAATATTGAAATATTTAGAAGGCGGATTCCAGATTTAGCTGTAATATATTTTCAGCTTATCCGCATTCCAGGTCCGCTTAATTTCTTTGCCTTCCACTGTTTCTAGGATATAGGCTCCTTTTCCGAGCTTTTCTCTAACTCGGTATGGTCATTCCCAGTTTGCAGCTAACTTTCCATCTCTGGCATTATTATTTATAATATCCGCTCTCCTGAGTACTAAATCATTTTTCTCAAAGATTCTTGGCCTCACTTTTTTGTTATATCTGACTGCCATCTACCGCTTGGCCATCATATCCCGGCAGTGAGCTGCAACCCGAGATTCGTCAGCAAGGTCTAACTCGGCAGTGAGTAGCTTGTTGTTCTGCTGCTCGCCTTGCTCGTTACTATTCATCTTTCTCCATGAAGGTTCTTCGATTTCCACCGGGATCATGACTTCGCGGCCATATGTCAGTCAAAAAGGAGTTTCCCATGTTGCAGTTTGGATACTCGTTATGTATCCCCAAAGGACAAAGTATAGCTGCTGAATCCAGCTTTCTTCGGCATTAAACATTCATTTTTGAGACCGCCCACAATTACCTTGTTTGCTACTTCAGCTTGTCCATTCGACTGTGGGTGCTCCGCAGATGCAAAGCGATGTTTGACTTGTAAGTCTATCATCAATTGTTGGAACCTTTTATCAGTAAACTACGTTCCATTATCAGTTACCACCTCGGCCGGTATTCCAAACCTGGAGACAATATTCCGTTCAAAGAACCTTTGTACTCTAGCCGAGGTGATGGTGGTGACCGGTTCTGCTTCTATCCATTTTGTGAAGTAATCCACAGCTACAATCAACCACTTTAATTGTCCTTCAGCAGCTTTGAAGGGTTCCAGCAGATCCATTCCCCATTTGAAAAAGGGTCATGGAGCCGAGATATATTTCAGTTCTTCAGGTGGTGAAAGAATTAGTTTGGTATGCTTCTGGCAGCTGTCACATCTTTTGACATATTCTTTAGCGTCTGCCTCCATAGTCGGCCAATAATAACCAGCTCGGAGGGCCTTTCTAGCCAAAGCTTTTCCTCCCATATGATGTCCATTGGTACCTACATGTATCTCGGACATAACATATTCTGCTTCTTCCGAGTTTAAGCATTTTAGCATGGGGATATGCAACCCCTTCCTACACAGCTGATTATTCACAATCGTGTATTGTGCTGCATCTCGAACCAGCTTCCTGGATTCCAGTCGATCCTCTAGCAATATTCCTTTCTCAAGGTATACCACTATGGGTTTCCTCCAGTCATTTGCCAAGGTGATGATCATCACACAACTCAGTATAGTTATGCTTTGTTGTACCACGATTTTGTGGTTACCTGGATTTTTGGTACTTGCCAATTTAGGCAAGATATCAAATCGGCAATTTTCCCCTCGAGGAATATGAGTAACTTGCACTTCATCGAAATCGGCCATCATCTTCTGAACCTTGCTCAGGTATTTAATCAGGAAAGGACCTTTGGCCTGATATTTTCCTTCTATCTATGAAGTTACCAATTGCGAGTCACTGAAGATTTTTACCTTCTTAGCTCCGTGTTCTTTAGCCTGCATCAATCCGGCTATCAAAGCTTCATACTCTGCTTGATTGTTAGAAGTTGGGAATCCCAAATTCAAGGAGTGTTCTATTGTCACTCCTTCTGGGCTTTCAAGTATGATTCCAGCTCCACTTCCTTTATCGTTGGAGGATCTATCTACGTAGACCTTCCATGCATCCCCAGATTCGCTATGTTTCTGGTTCACCAGTGTTAACTCCATTATGAAGTCGGCCAGAGCTTGTGACTTGATGGCCTTCCGACTTTCATATGCTATGTCATACTCACTGAGCTCAATTGCCCAGTTAGTCATTCGACCTGCAAGGTACGGCTTGTGTAACACCTGCCATATAGGTTGATTAGTCCGAACTATAATTTGATGTCCCTGGAAATATGGCCGCAATCTTCTAGCCGTAATGAGGAAAGTAAAGGCCACCTTTTCCAGATTTTGATATCTGACCTCTGCACCTTGCAAGGCTCTGCTGATGAAATAAATCGGCTCTTGGCCTTTATCAGTTTCCTTGATCAGAATCGCACTTATTGCCTCTTCCCCCTCAGCCAGGTACAAGATCCAAGTATCTCCTGGTTCTGGCTTTGAGAGTACTGGTGGGGTTGCCAAACATTTCTTGACTTTTTCAAACGCGGCTTGACATTCTGGGTTCCAGCCTTCCCTTGCTTCCTTTTTTAACAATATAAAGAAGGGGAGGGCAATTTCAGCAGATTTTGGCAAGAAACGGGTTAGTGCAGCTAATCTACCAGTTAACTGTTGAACCTCCTTTTTATTTTGAGCTACCTTCATATCGAGTACTGCTTTGCACTTGTCTGGGTTTGCTTCAATTCCTCTATGGGTTAACATGAAACCCAAAAACTTCCCAGCTGGAACTCCAAACACACATTTTATCGGGTTTAGACGGATGCGATACTTCTTGAGCTTTTGAAAAGTCTGCTCAAGATCCTGGACACGGTTTTTCATATCAAATAATTTTACAATCATATCGTCAATGTATACTTCTACATTTTTGCCCAGCTGATCTTCAAACACCTTATTCATCATCCTTTGATAAGTTGCCATTGAGTTTTTAAGCCAAAACGGCATCACATTGTAGCAGTAGTTGGCTTTTTCAGCAATAAAGGCGGTTTTTTCTTGATCTCCCGGGTACATTAGAATCTGGTTGTACCCAGAATATGCATCCATGAAAGACAGCAATTAAAATCCAGTCGAGTTGTCTACCAGCTAGTCTATGTTAGGCATAGGGTAGGAGTCTTTTGGGCAGACCTTGTTCAAATCCGTATAATCAGTACAGACTCTCCACTTCCCGTTTGGTTTTTTCACCATCACCACGTTCGCAAGCCATGTTGTGTATGGTATTTCCCGAATAAACCCCGCATCCAGCAACTCCTTCACGTGTTCTTCCAGGACTTGTTTTCGTTCCGGTCCCAACTTCCTTTTCTTTTGAGAAACTGGTGTAGATCCGGGGTAACATGCCAGCTTGTGGCAGCATAAGGCAGGATCTATCCCTGGTATCTCTGATGAATTCCATGCAAAGGCATTCGTGTTGCTTTTGAGGAACTATAGTTTTACCAATTCGGGTAAATTGACCAGGTTCCTTCCCCAATGCAAGATCTTCTAATTCTCCATCAGGCTCGGGCCTCGGGATTATTTTTTCTCTCATGTCCAGTTCAACCACCTTAACAGGCTTCCTTGAGTGGTGAGAAATTGTGTTCTTGCCAAGTTTATCCACTGGATGAATCTGGGGTGGACTCGACTATCCGTCTTCATTTTCTTTGACGGTGTCAAAACAGCATCCCCTAAATTCCTTTTGATCTTCACAAACAGTAATTATTTCATTTTTATTGCTTACCATTTTTATTTTCTGGTGCTTCGTGGAAACCAGCATGTCCCACTGGTGTATGGTTGGTCTTCCCAGAATTATATTATATTCTGATAGGAAATCAACCACTATAAATCTAACCCGTTCTGATTTGAACGCTTCTTTTGTTCCCAAGGTCAACCTGAGATCTATATAGCCTTTAGGAGGTGTATGTTCTCCATTAAAAGCTATCAAGGTCGTTTTGCAAGGTTTGAGGTCCTCCTCATCCAGATTCATCTTTTTGAAAGCATCCCACAGTATGATGTCGGCACTGCTCCCTGCATCGATGAAAATCTTCTTAACCGAGCAATTTACCAAGGTTCCAGTAATGACTAATACGTCTACATATCCCAGCAACACACCATGCATGTCCTCTTTTGTGAAATACAAGAGAGGAGGGTCTAGTTTTCTTAGGTCTTCCTTGAATTTAGGACGATCTCGAATAGAGAGAACCTCTTTCAGATACTTCCGTCTGGCACTTACAGTGTCTCCTCCTCCTCCAAGGGCTCCACTAATTACATTGTAGTCAAATTCCGCTTCCGGGAACTCGTCATGGGTGGAATCATTTTCTGATTCCTTTCATCATTGTTTTTCTTTTCAGGAACCGGGCTTTTACTTCTATTTCTGTTTCTCGACTTACTTTTGTTATTTTTGGAACCCTGGGTTTTGATCACATACTAGCGTAATCTTCCATCTCTAGCAAATTTCTCCACTGCATCTCGGAGATCCTAGCATTGGTCGGTAGTGTGACCCGGACCATCATGAAAAGCACAGTACTTAGACTTGTCCATACTACCTCTGTCAAATATGGGCCGAGGTCTTTCTACTTTCTTCATCTCCATCATTGCCACTTCCCTCCAGATCTGAGAGCGTGGTGCGTTCAACGGTGTGTACTTCTCATATCTTCCAACTTTATGTTGGCCATCCGGGATTCTGACCCTTGAGTTTTTTTTCTTATTGTCAGCTCTTTCTTTTCCTTTCGGGTCGGGCTTCTCCTTCTCGGGCTAATTCTTTTACCCTCTTCAGATTGCGCATTTACAATCTCCATTTGCTCGAGTTTGAGGTACTTCTTAGAATGGGTTCTGAATTCTTCCAACGTCCTCACCGGGTCCTTATAAACCGACTTGGCTAGCCTGGATGCACCATCCAAACCAGCCACAATGAGATGTACATGGACGTTCTCTTGTAAACCTAGTACCTGCAATGCAGCGTCCTTGAACCGATTGAGGTATCTCTGGAGTGTTTCTCCGGGTTGTTGACGTATCTTTCCAAGTGAGAATTCAGACTTCGGATGTTTCTTGCTTGTTGCAAAATTTAAGAGGAACTTCTCCCCAAATTCCTCAAAAGACCCAATGGAGTTGGCAGGTAAGGTAGATAACCAAGCCTGCGCAGCCCCTGTCAGGGTTATGGAAAATATCTGAGATATGAGAGTTTTGGCCTGTGCAATAGTGTTTTGGCCATTCGCTGTCTGGTTTTCCAAGTTCGGGTTTGTTGTGTTCATCATATTGGGCCTTTCACGGTTTTCCACCTCAGCAACCCTGTTCTGATGAACCAAGTTACAATTTCCTTCCCAGCCATTGGCACACTGGCCTTCATTTTCTGTTGCCCCTGGTCCAGTTAGCTCCATTAAGCGCTGTTGCAGGTCTCGCATTTCCCTGTTATTTTCCTCTCGTATCGTCTGGAAATCTTGTTGCAGCTGAAGGTTATTACGATTTTCCATCTCTGTAATTCGTTGCATAATCGCAGCAAATACATTCTGAGCCAGCCGAGTGTCTGGATCGGCTGATTGGGCAATGCGCGCAGCAAGATCCCCGGATGCTGGGGAGGGTTATTCCTCGCTGGAGCCATAATTGGAGCCGCGCCCCTATCATGACGCGTTGAGTGGAAGCGGTGTCCGAGACATCTTCACTGACATGGACATGATCATAGTCCACATCGTTTCCTAGCTGGTTTTGAGGCTGATTTAACTCTTCCAGAACTGGATCCAGCGGTTGATTCTGGTTTTGGGGTGGCTGCTGGCTACTGCTCATTGTTTGGATTGCCATCCTTTGTCAGATTGGTGGGAACTTCAAATTCAGAGAAGAATTCCCCACAGACGGCGCCAATGTTCTGTCCTTGGGACAAAGATGTCCAACCCAATAGGCTGGTATGTTTCTCTTGTATCTAGTGCCCTCTCCAAGGTATTTACGAAGGAGATACCCTTGAGTCAAGCAGATCACTGTGCACAGAATACTATAACGGCGTTAGCCAATGGGGTGTGTGTGCGCATAGTGACAACATAATAATAAGAGAGAGAGAGAGAGCGTAACGTACTTTTAGGGTTTACCTTGTATTTATAGAGGTTACCTGTGGGTAGTGTGGATGGGCCTTTAGTGCCTCTGATAAGGGACCAAGCCTGCTTGCTATGCTGTCGTGTTAGGATTAGTATCCTTGATGGATATCTATCCGTGATTATTACTGATTCAGATCTTGGATTGCCCCTTGTTGGGCCTATCACTTATTGGGCCCCTTATATGGGTCCATAATAGTTGCATTTAAGTTTTTATATTTTATCTCAGAGATATGGACTTTCATTTATTACAACAGATTTACAAAATAATAATAAATAATTATTTTTTGCAACGATTTGTGTCATAAGCATTTAAAATTTTATAAATTTATATTTACAAAAATTCAAATCAGATTTAGGAATTTAATTATAAAAGAAGAAGAATAAAAATTTAATTTAATTATAAATTTTTTTTGGTGGGCCGGTCCTCTGGACCGAGGCCTAGTTTGCCACCTCTAACTATCAGCATGTAATAGATTTTTATATTCATCCACACAAAAAGGTTCTTTTAGTCGCATTTAGATTTTTATATTTTATCTCTAATATGAACTTTCATTTATTACAATCACATTTAAAAAACAATAATAAATAATTATTTTTTGAAAGGATTTGTGTCGTTAGTATTTGGAATTTTACAAATTTGTATCTACAGAAATTAAAATCAGATTTATGAATATAATTATAAAAAAGAATGATGGAATTTTAATTTAATTATAAAAATATGTTGGTGGGTCGGCCCTCTGGGCCGAGCCCAGTTTGCCACCTCTAACTATTAGCATGCAATAGATTTATATATTTATACACAAAAAAAGGCTCTTACAGTTGTGTCTAGGTTTTTATATTTTATCTCAAATATGAACTTTCATTTGTTACAATCATATTTAAAAAATAATAATAAATAATTAATTTTTGGGTTCGCTTTTTCTGCAGTTATTGCAGATAAGTTATCTGCAGTAAGCCCAATGCGACGTCGTTTTGGGGCGGAAATCATGGTATTTTTATAATTTTAATTTATTTCAGGGTTATAATAATCTTTATATTTATAATTTTTTTAGATTTCAATAATATAAGCCCAATACTTATTTGCAGTAACTGCAGAAATATTTTTTCCACTTTTTGGAATATTACAATCTATTCATTACTTCGCAACTAATCCGATTCGAGGCGGGTGGAGGATTAAGGCTTAATAATTTATATTTAATATTAATACAGCTGATTCACAACCAAAATATTAAACTTTTTTTCCAACTATGAAGTTTAAATTTCAAATATAAATTATTTTTTATCAACTATAAATATATTTTTATAATTTTAAATAGATTTTTTTACTCTATAATTTTATATTAAATTTAAATTTATAATATACGTCTTTTTTCCACCGCAGAAACATTAAATGCTGAAATCTTTTCCCACCTATCAAGTTCAAACCTCAAATTTAAAAAGTTTAAATTATTAATAGAATTAATATTTTTTTCATACTAAAAGTAGGGAAAAACATTCATAGAAGGTTCTGCACTTTTTCAAAGTAATAGCTTTTAGTTATTCATTCACGGCATAGGAAATTGTGTTAATTATACTCTTGCAATAAAAAAATGAAAGTTTTAATTTAGTATACAAGAAATTAAAATTTTCATTTTTATAGTTATTAAATTTTTATAATTTTTTTTTACAGAATGATAGAGGTCATTTTATTTTTTATTTAAATTTAAAATTTAAATCCTTTTGTATTAATTTGTGATTTTTATATGTTTTTTAAAATTGGTTATACATGTATATTTAAAATGTTTATGTTAAATATATATTTTTTAAATATTTGTTTCGAATATTTTTCTCTTTTGGTATTACTTTTAAATTAAAATTGTAATAAATATTCTTTTAAAGTGTAAATTTGTCATTTCTTATTTTTTTATATACATTTAAAATTTAAATTACTTTTTATGAACTATACATATATTTTATAATTTTAAATATTTTTTATTTAATTTTTAATTTTATATTAAATTCAAATTTCTTATATAGAAATCTTTTTCCCATTACAAAAATATAAATTGCTGAACTCTTTTTTGACTTTTCAAGTTAAAAATTCAAATGTAAAAAATTTGAAATTTAAATATTCAATATTTTTCCACCCAATATACATAATAATTAATAATATTAATAATCTTAATAATTTTCCATATAGAAAGTAGTGGGAAACATGGATAGAAGAATATGCACATTTTTCAAGTAATAGTTTTTAGTTTTCATTTATGACATATGAAATTGTGTTATTTATACTTTTACATCAAAAGAATGAAAGTTTAATTTGTTTGTTATATATTAAATTAAAAACTTTTTTTTTTAATGATTAAACTTTATTATTTATTATTTACCGAATGATATATATCTTTTTTATTTTTATTTAAATATTAAATTTAAATTCATTTATTTTCATAATGCATATTTTTATAACCCTGAAATAAATTAAAATTATAAATAAACCATGATTTCCGCCCCAAAAGAAGTCATTTCGGCAAACATTAGATAAAGTTGTCTAAAGTGAATACCCTTAAAGGATAACTAACCAATTATCCTAACAATATAAAACAATAAGGCTGCTAAGGATAGAGTCCCTATCCCAACAAAAAGGAAGTTAAATCCTACTATAACTGGGAGATCTACACAAGCCCAAGAGATAACCCTTATAAATAAGAGGTTAAAGACCCCAGGTACATACTCTGAACTCATTTATTACTTCTACCCATACTGTGCACACACCCACGTCTCGGCTATAAGCTTATTGCTTGTGCGCAGTGATGGGGATATTGGCTATAAGTCAACCAAGATACCTATCTATAGGATATCTCTGAGCGCATATCCTTGAGGTATCATTATACGGTTTAATAGAACCGAACTAAGTAACTTTAGAAAAATCGAACCCTTAAAATGAACAAATATGAGTTGATACAAAATAGTATTCTACTTAATGACAATATAAAATATTATTCTACTTAATAACAAACTGATTTCATTCGATTTTTTAAAATATAAAATACTATTTTGAAACACGGTTATTAGAAAAACAGTAATTAGAATACTCTGTCTAATCAAATTCCAATTTTGATAATTTGAGTTTTTGCTTTATACTCTTTTTTCACCTATCAAGTTCACAATTCAAATTTAAAAAAATTGAATTATAACCATTAAATATTTCCCCCCAATAGATATAATAAATAATATTATCAATAGGCTTAACAATTTTTCGTGTAAAAAGTAATGAGAAACATTAAAATAGTCTGTAAAATCTTAATGACAAACATTATTTTAAATAGGAGTTGGATGGTCATTGGTCACAGATTAATCACTCATTTTTATTGTGTTTAAATTTTTATATTTTATTTTATACAGAATGATAGATCTAATTTTTTTATTACTTATACATAATACTCGAAAAATTAATTTTTTTGTCTTTTAATTTATAATTTTTATATTAGATATACATATATTTATTTAAAATATTTATGATAATGTTTTTTAAGAAATACTTGTACGAATTTTTTTCTCTTTTTGTATTAATTTTTTAAGTTATTTTTTTAATTTTCTTTTATAGTATAAATGTGAAGCTTCTTATTTGTTTTTTGCATTTAAATTTAATAAATTTTTTAATTTTAAACAACTCTGCATATATTTTTATAATTTTGAATATTTTTTAGTTTGATCTATAATTTTATATCAAATTGACATTTATTATATATATATATATATATATATATCTTTGCACTTCAGAAACATTAAATGTTGAATAAATGCTAAACATTAAATTTAAATTTATTATTATAAATAGGTGAAAGTTTAATATTATTATAATAACGTGTTGGCTTTTGTAAATAATATATCATTTTTAATTGACAGAATAAATTAAGTCCAAATAAAATAATAATAAAAATTATTAAACCTAACCATAATAATATATTTTCCAATAAATATATAATATTACAGTTATCTACCACTAAAAACTGTTGAACTCTTTTTTCACCTATATCAATTTAAAACTCGAAATTCAAAAAAGTAGTGAGTTATAAATAAAAATATTTGCAACCAATTAATGTTGAACTCTTTTCCCACATATATCAAACTTGAATTTCAAAAAATAAAAAATTAATGAGATAATAATCATAAAAAAATGATTAAATATTTTTAAAAATGTTTATGTTAAATATTTTAAAAAAAATTACTTGTATGAAATTCTTTTCTCTTTTTGTATTATGTTTTTGAATTGTTTTTTTAAAAAAACATTCTGAAATATTCACTTTTTTTAAAGAGGTTGGTTTCAAGGCTAATTATGATAAATTTAATTAGAAGATAAAAAGCTTTATGTTCTTGTATTATATTTTGGAATTGAAGAGCCATCAATTTCCCTTCTAGTTCATATTCTCAATATGAGTTTGCAAAACAAAGCTTTTCAATGCCTAATTACATAGAATTAGGCTAGGCACTCATACAATAGGCACAAACAAAATTAAAAAAAGTTAAAGGATAAATTAATAGTAATAATTAAAGCAAAAAATTCCTAAAAGAAAAATTGCTTTCGAACTATGTTGTTGGTTGCACTGGTCTATCATCTGGCACACTTCTAACATTCTTGGAAGAAATACAAGATGGTTTTATGAGGGTTAAAGTAGTATCATCCATATCCAACTCATCACTTTCATCATCACGATAAGCATATCTGTCAAGAACAGACATCAATTAATAGGCTTAACAAAATATTATTAATAGGTTTAACACTTTTCAAAGAAGAAAGCTGTGGTATTACTAATAAGCTTAACAATCACCTACGCAAAAAGTAGTGTGATATTAATACAAATGTTTCCCAACCAAAATTTTAAACTTTTTTTTCCAAACTATGAAGTTTAAATTTCAAAAATAAATTATTTTTCATCATCTATAAATATAATTTTATAATTTTAAATAGATTTTTTTACTCTATAATTTTATATTAAATTTAAATTTATTATATATGTCCTTTTCTACCGCAGAAACATTAAATGCTGAACTCTTTTCCCACCTATCAAGTTCAAAACTCAAATTTAAAAGTATAAATATTAAATATTTTCTCACCCAATAGATATAATAATAAATATTATTAATAGAATTAACAATTTGTCATACAAAAAGTAGTGAATAACATCCATAGAAGGTTCTGCACTTTTTCAAAGTAATAACTTTTAGTTATTCATTCACGACATAGGAAATTGTGTTAATTATACTCTTGCCATAAAAAAATAAAAGTTTAATTTCTTTTTTATATACTAAATTAAAATTTTGATTTTTATAGTTATTAAATTTTTATATTTGTTTTTTACAAAATGATAGAGGTCATTTTATTTTTTATTTAAAATTTAAATTCTTTTTTATTAATTTGTGATTTTTGTATGTTTTTCTAAGTTGGTTATACATGTATATTTAAAATGTTTATGTTAAATATATTTTTTAAAAAATATTTGTATGGAAACTTTTTCTCTTTTTGTATTACGTTTTTAAGTTAGAATTTTAATAAATATTCTTTTAAAGTATAAATTCGTCATTTCTTATTTTTTTTATATGAATTTAAAATTTAAAATATTTTTTATCAACTATACATATATTTTAAAATTTTAAATATTTTTTATTTAATTTATAATTTTTTATTAAATTCAAATTTCTTATATAGAAATCTTTTTCCCATTACAAAAATATTAAATGCTGAACTCTTTTTCACTTTTCAAGTTCAAAATTCAAATTTAAACAATTTAAAATTCAAATATTAAATAATTTTTCACCCAATAGACATAATAATTAATATTATTAATAAGCTTAATAATTTTCCATATAGAAAGTAGTGGGAAACATGGATAGAAGGATGTTCACTTTTTTCAAGTAAGAGTTTCTAGTTTTCAAGTAATACTCTTACATCAAAAGAATGAAATTTTAATTTGTTTATTATATATTAAATTAAAAACCTTTTTGGTATTGATTAAATTTTATTATTTATTATTTACAGAATGATAAATGTCATTATTTTTTTTTATTTAAATTTTAAATTTAAATTCATTTATTTTCATTGTGCATATTTTTTTATATTTGTGATTAAAATATGGAAAAAAAAGTATATAATGTTACTTTAGACAATTTTGTCTAATGTTCACCAAAACGACGTTGTTTTGAGGTTGAAAAATTAAAAAATTAGAATGGCAAAAACAATTATAACCCTGATATAAATTAAAATTACAAAAACACCATGATTTCCACCCAAAACGACGTCGTTTCGGCGAACATTAGATAAAGTTGTCTAAAATAACTTTAAAAAAATCGAACCCTTAAAATATAATGAACAAATATGAGTTGATACAAAATAGTATTCTACTAAAGCGAATATTTGGTGAAATGAATAGAAATGCATTTAATATAATCGAATATTTTATTATTTAATCAAAAAGATAATTAAAAAGTGTATATATATATATATATATATATATATATATATATATATATATATATATATATATATATACATATATTAGAAACACGGTCATTAGAAAAAACATAATTACAATAAAAACGTAATTAGAATACTCTGTCTAGTCAAATTCCAATTTTTGATAATTTCAGTTTTTGCTTTATACTATTTTTCCACCTATGAAGTTCAAAATTCAAATTTAAAAAATTTGAATTATAACCATTAAATATTTCCCCCCAATAGATATAATAAATAATATTACCAATAGGCTTAACAATATTCCGTGTAAAAAGTAATGAGAATTATTAAAATAGTCTGTAAAAACTTAATGACAAATATCTTTTTATGATGTAGGCAAGAGTTGGATGGTCAGTGATCACAGAATGGTCATTCATTTTTATTGAGATTAAATTTTTATATTTTATTTTATACAGAATTATAGATGTAGTTTTTTTTTAATTGTACATATTATTCGCAAAATTAATTTTTTTGTCTTCTAATTTATAATTTTTATATTAGATATACACATATATATTTAAAATATTTTTATTAATTGTTTTTTAAGAAAATACTTGTACGAATTTTTTTCTCTTTGTTTTAATTTTTTAAGTTATTTTTTTAATTTTCTTTTATAGTATAAATGTGTCGTTTCTTATTTGTTTTTAGAATTTAAATTTAATATTTATTTTATTTTTAACAACTATGCATATATTTTTATAATTTTAAATAATTTTTCTTTTAATCTATAATTTTATATCAAATTTACATTTATGATATATACATATATATATATATATATATATATATATATATATATATATATATATATATCTTTGCCCTTCAGAAACATTAAATGTTGAATAAATGCTAAACATTAAATTTAAACTTAAATTTATTATTATATATAGGTGAAAATTTAATATTATTATAATAACGTGTTGGCTTTTGTAAATTATATATAATATTTAATTGACCGAAAAAATTAAGCCCAAATAACATAATAATAAAAATTATTAAACCTAACTGTAATAATATATTTTCCAATAAATATATAATATTACAGTTGTCTACCACTAAAAATTGTTGAACTCTTTTTTCACCTATATCAATTTAAAATTCGAATTTCAAAAAAGTAGTGAGATATAAATAAAAATATTTGTCACCAAATAATTAATGATGAATTCTTTTCCCACATATATCAAGCTTGAATTTCAAAATTTAGAAAAGTAATGAGATATTAATCATAAAAAAAAATGATTAAATATTTTTAAAAATGTTTATGTTGAATATTTTTTTAAAAAAAAGTACTTGTACGAAATTCTTTTCTCTTTTTGTATTATGTTTTCAAATTGTTTTTTTAAATAAAAACATTCTGAAATATTCACCTTTTTTTTAAAGGAGGTTGGTTTCAAGGCTAATTATGATAAATTTAATTAGAAGATAAAAAGTTTCATATGCTTGTAATATATTTTGGAATTTAAGAGCCATCAATTTCTCTTCTAGTTCATATTCTCAATATGAGTTTGCAAAACAAAGCTTTTCAATGCCTAATTACATTGAATTAGGCTAGACACTCATACAATAGGCACAAACAAAATTAAAAATAGTAGAAGGATACATTAATAGTGATAATTAAAGCAAAAATTTCTAAAATAAAAATTGTCTTGAAACTATGTTGTTGGTTGCACTGGTCTATCATCTAGAACACTTCCAACATTCTTTGAAGAAATAGAAGATGGTTTTATGAGGATCAAAGTAGTATCATCCCTATCCAACTCATCACTCTCATCATCACGATAAGCATATCTGTCAAGAACAGACATCAATTAAAGAACAACAACAACAATGCGAAACAAATTATGTATGAACATGAAGAATAGAAGGGAAAACTCATCTTCCTCTTGTAGCAATTAAAGATAGAAAATAGAAGAACTTTAAGATAAATGAGAAATTTTTACCGTGTTAAATTTTGAGATGGTGCCCAAAGAGGATAGATAACACACAGGAGAGAAAAAGACATAACTTGCCAAAAGGCTGGGATGATCCACGCATTATGCCATTGCTCGTTGTATACTTTTGTTACTTTGTTGCAGCTTGTAGATCTTTCCAAAGAAGGCTAAAGTCAAATATTTAGTCATTTAAAAGTTAAGACATTTTATTATATCATCTCATTCATTCATGATATTAGATTATGGCGAAAATAATTGTAAAAGAAAAGCAGATAGAGAAGAATGTCATACCTTCCTCTGAGGAAGTACAAAAGCACATATCATAGTGATTCCAAATCATCCCGTTAGTTTTGTTCTACAACAAAGCTGCAAAAAAAAATCAAGAATATTAAATGTTCATGTAATAGAACAACAATTTGAGAAAATGAAAAAGATAAACAGATAGATAAGAGAATAAATATATGCACAGAAGCTAATTACCGAATGAAAAAACCCAATAACACATATCCTATTTATACACAAAATATTTGCGTTTTTTACAAAATATTTTTGTTTTTTTAATGATTATTTTTTAACAAAATAGTTTTTTTATGCAGCATTAATATAGTTAACAATTGACTCAAACTTCCAAACAATAAACTAGTAAAAAAAATTAAGCAGCTCAAGTAGAAAATATTTATTTAAAAAAATACACATAAATCGAAAGGTCGCATCCTAATAAAGAAGACTTAATTTTACTTTTAATTCTTATGTTATGAAACTCTTAGTAACATAAATCTTAAGAGAATCAAGAGCAAACTCATAACTTGACAAGACGAAGACTTTGAAATGACAAAGATGAAGTTAAAAAATCATAAGGAAAAGGGCAACGAAATTAATTAATTGGCTTAACGTCTTGAGAGAGCGCCGTTAAAAGGACAACTCACAATGAATTTACTTATTTGTTCTTTAATTATAAAGGAGCTTGATTATGGATAACCAATTATTTTTATGGTTTGGTAAATAACCAGTTTATAAAAATAAAATACAATTGCATATGAAATTGATTTTTAAAAATAACCGATTTTTAAAATGTGGAGCAGCTTGATTATGGATTTGTTTAGTTCTTTTGGGCATTTTGAACACCCCTAGATTTAACGGTCAAACGCGGGCATTGATATACTGTATGGTGTTTTGTTATTTTATTAATATTTAATATCATTATTTAGTAATTAAATTAATTAAGTTGTTTTTGGCTTTATGCTTTTTAAAGAACAGGGATACAGTGAGTGTGCGCTGTTATTGCCAAAACTAGTTTCAAGTTTCAACGCTTTGTTATAAGGAACATGATTTTTTTTCTCAGATTTTATTTTTGTAATAAATGAACTTCCTAAATACTTAAAAGTTTGAATTATTAATTAGATAAATTAATGAATTTTATTTTGACACATTAAAGAAGACTTAATTTTACTTTTAATTCTTATGTTATGAAACTCTTAGTAACATAAATCTTAAGAGAATCAAGAGCAAATTTTTTTTTTTTATAATTTTAAAATAATTCAATTATTCTTCTACCAATCACTCTCAAAACAACGTGAAACAATTTCTATAAGAATCATTTCGTCCTGAGAGATCCAAAACAATGAAGATTATTGCAAGAAATAGTTGGTCAACTACCTATAACGGGGAGAAACAAACGACTACTTATAAAAATAACACAATCCATCAAAAATCAATTTTGATTTTGTTAAAAAACCAGTTTTGAACTTGATAACCGGTTTATGGTTCATAACCAGTTTTGGTTTAAATTCTGGTTTTGAATTAAAACCGATTTTAAAAGAAGAAAATCGGTTCGGTTTGAAAATCAAACCGTTTAAAACCGGTTCGGTTCATTTTTGTTAAAATCGGTTATGAACTGCTCCATGCACACCCCTACTGTCTGTCAACAACAATTGTTCAAATGTTTTCTCATCCTTTAAAATTCATATTCAAAATTAAAAATTCAAATTCAAATTTAAAATTAAAAATTCAAATTAAAATTAAAAATTCAAATTCAAAATTGAAAATCAAGATTTCAGAAAACAGTGAGATATTATTAATTTGAAAATTCCAATACAGAAAGTAGAGGTACATTAAATGAGTTGTCTGCCACCAACAATTGTTAACAAATCTTCTCCATTTATTTAAATTACAAATTCGATTTTATTTTTTATTTTTCTATTTACTGATTTTACCAAAGAAGGAAATGTTTTAAATATTTTGTAGTGCGAACACTAAGCTGAAAGTGAAGAAGAAAGCGACACGTCAGCATACTTGCCAAAGAATGGGTTTCCTTCAGAATATATATATATATATATATATATATATATATATATATATATATATATATATATGAGGTAGGATCCTTTGACACCAGTGTCAAATTTGAAATTTGACACCTCATCTTAAAGTCGTTAGATAAAAAAAGATCAATGACTTTGATTTGTAAGCGATTTGTAAGCATATAGAACCATTGATCTTTTTTTATCTAACGGCTATTAGATGAAATATCAAATTTGAAATTTGACACTAGTGTCAAAGGATCCTACCTCATATATATATATATATATATATATATGTGTGTGTGTGTGTGTGTGTGTGTGTGGGGGGGGGGGGGGAAGGATATTGTAACAACCAAGTTGTGTTACTACCAATGTTACTACCAATCAATCTCACCGTTAGATCATTTATGTTGATCCAACGATTATATTTATTTCAATCTTTGTATGGTCATGATTTCTGAAATTTAATATTTTATATTTATTTTTACCTTTGTATGGTTATGATTTCCCACATTCAATGCTTTCACTTTAAATATTGAAAATCATAACCATACAAAGATGAAAACAAATATAACTGTTGGATCAACATAAGCGATCTAACGGTGAGATTGATTGGTAGTAATATGGTAGTAACACAACTTGGTTGTTACAATATCTTTCCCCTATGTATATAGGGTTTGCTTTTTCTGCAGTTAGTGCAGATAAGTTATCTGCAGTAAGCTCAATACGATGTCGTTTTAGGCAGAAATCATGGCATTTTTGTAATTTTAATTTATTTCAGGGTTATAATAGTCTTTATATTTATAATTTTTTAAGATTTCAAATTTTCAATACCAAAACGACGTCGTTTTGGAAAAAATGCAGATAACTTATCTGCAGTAACTGCAGAAACATTTTTTCCATATATATATATATCATTATCAGTTTTTTTTTCTCATAAAGGACTAAATCTACAATCAATAGTGATTGATTAATTGTTTTATACATGTCTCTTTGTTTCCTTGTTTGTTAATTTTATAGATATTTTAAAATTATTTTTTCCATCTTTTATCTTCCTAAAATACAACTTAATGCCTGGAGTCCTATCAATATGCATTAATAAGTTATTTGATATCTCATCCCACAATAATAATAGTAATGTGTTTAGGGCCCAATTGTATGGTACGAATAAAAATACACAATAATAAATTTACTCTTACCTCTAATTTGGTTGTTGAGCTACTGTTCTAAGCTTCTTTTCTGTTAGTGACTAGTATATTACCCGTGCGATGCACTGGGAAAAAAGATTAAAAATTTTGTCGTCCGTCGTGATTGGTTAATCGCACTGCAAACCTTATATTTATGCAAAATTGTGTTATTATTTTGTTCTATATTTCAGGTGAAAAAAATGACAGCATTGACATAGAGCTTTGCAAATATCAACAACAAACAAAAATCTGCTATTCAGAAGGATAAATAATTTTGCATACAACTACATCATAATCCACCATAATACGTTATAATACACCATGTTAACATGAGAAAGGGATATAAAAAGAAAAATGCGTACAAATCATTGCTAACTATAACATTCATCAACAAAATCAAGGTAACAATAACACCAAGCAAATATGGATTTAAAATATCAGCTTTTACCTATAATATGAAAACGCTATTCATTCAGTGTCATTTCATAGCAATCATTGGAGGGTTGAGTTCAACACTTACTAAATATGTCATTTCTTGTGTGATTTTCGTTCCTTGTGCCTACGATACAGAAGGAAAAAACTCATTAAATAAGTAACACTAATATGTTAACACCCAAAAGTCATAGTATCAGCAAAAAAAAAGAATGGATTAAATTTTTTTAAGGACCAAAAAAATTGTTGTTTGAAAGGGATTTGAATGCAACTTAATCAAATAAGCATGTATAAGTCATATTTTTTGCTTACATTGCAACAAATGCATATGAACAGAATCAAAGCAACTACACTAATCTTTGAGATAGATTTTCATTTATTGCAATCACATTTAAAAAATAATAATAAATAATTATCATTTGCAAGGATTTGTGTCGTTAGTATTTGGAATTCTACAAATTTGTATTTACAAAAATTGAAATCAGATTTAGGAATTTAATTATAAAAGAAAAAGGATGAAATTTTAATTTAATTATAAAAATGTGTTTGTGGGTCAGCCCTCCGGGCCGAGTCCAGTTTGTCACCTTTAACTATCAGCATGTAATAGGTTTTTATATTTGTCCATAAAAAAATATTTTTATAGTTGCGTCTAGGTTTTTATATTTTATTCCGGAGATGGACTTTCATTTACTACAATAAGATTTATAAAATAATAATAAATAATTTTTTTTGCGAGGATTTGTGTCGTTAGTCTTTGGAATTTCACAAATTTATATTTACAAAATTGAAATCAGATTTAGAAATTTAATTATAAAAGAAGAAGGATAAAATTTCACTTGAATTATAAATATATATTAGTGGGCCGGCCCTCCGGGCCGAGCCCAGTTTTCACCTCTAACTATCAGCATTTCATACTTGCAATTTTTTTTTGCAAGGATTAGTGTCGTTAGTCTTTGAAATTTCACAAATTTGTATTTACAAAAATTGAAATCAGATTTAGTAATTTAATTATAAAAGAAGAAAGATAAAATTTCAATTGAATTATAAAAATATATTGGTGGGCCGGCCCTCCGGGCCGAGCCCAGTTTTCCACCTTTAACTGTCAGCATTTCATATAAATAATTATTTTTTGCAAGTATTTGTGTTAATTACACTATTGCAATAAAAAATGAAAGTTTGTTTATAAAAAAAAACGAAAGTTTGATTTCTTTCTTATGTTCTAAATTAAAATTTTAATTTTTATAGTTCTTAAATTTTAATAATTTTTTTTTACAGAATGACAGACGTCATCTTTTATTTAAATTTAAAATTTAAAACTTTTTATATTAATTATACATATTCTTTTATATAATTTTTTTCTATTTTAATTTATGATTTTTATATTTTTTAATTGGTTATACATGTATATTTAAAATTTTAATGTTAAATATTTTTTAAAAAAATACATGTATATTATTTTAATTGGTTATACATGTATATTTAAAAAACTTATGTTAAAATTTTAATTTATTTTTTGTAAAGCATAAATTATGCCATTTCTTATTTTTTCTTTTAAATATGAAATTTCAAATAATATTTATCTATTATAAATGTTTTTTTATAATTTTAAATATTTTATTGTTTAATCTATAATTTTATATTAAATTCAAATTTATTATATATCTTGTTCCACTGCATAAATATTAAATGTTGAACTCTTTTCCCACATATCAAGTTCACATAATTTTTCATTTAATTTATTTCCAAATTTAAAATTTATTTTACAATATAAATAATTTTGTTATTTTACAATTTTTTTAATGTTTTGTTTTTTTATTCAGCATTAATAGGGCTAACAATTATCCATGTAAAAAATAATGGATATACAACAAAAGAAAAGTATAGGTCTTTTTTACTCATAATATACAATAACAAAAAAGTAGTGGGACATTAAATGAGTTGTCTACCACAATAAATGACTAACTTAATTTTCCATTGACTTTTTTATTTGGATTTTTAAAATAAATTATTATTTACTTAATTTTTTTATTTCTAAAACCTTTTCCACCATTCCAATTTGAAATTTAAAATTGAAATCCAAAATTTGAAATCAATTCAGAATTTGAATTTCAAAAGAGTAAGCGATTCCAATATAGAAAGCATTTAAAAGAGCTGAGTAATTCAAATGTACAAATCAGTGGGACATTGAATGAGTTGTCTGCCACCATAAATGATTAACTTAATTTTCCATTATTTTTTATTTCAATTTTTAAAAGAAATTATTATTTATTTAATTTTTATTTCCAAATCCTTTCCCACCATTCCAATTTGAAATTTAAAATTGAAATAAAAAATTTGAAATCAATTCAGAATTCGAATATCAAAAGAGTAAGCAATTCCAATGTAGAAAGCATTTAAAAGAGCTGAGTAATTTCAATGTACAAATCAGTGGGACGTTAAATGAGTTGTCTGCCATCATAAATGATTAACTTAATTTTTCATTCATTTTTTAAAAGAAATTATTAATTATTTAATTTTTTATTTCTAAATCCTTTCCCACCATTACAATTTGAAATTTAAAATTGAATTCCAAAATTTGAAATCAATTCAGAATTTAAATTTCAAAAGAGTGAACAATTCCAATGTAAAAAGCATTTAAAAGAGCTGAGTAATTCCAATGTACAAATTAGTGAGATATTGAATGAGTTGTCTACCACCACAAATGATTAACTTAATTTTTCATTGATTTTTTATTTCGATTTTAAAATAAATTATTATTTATTTAATTTTTTATTTCCAAATCCTTTTCCACCATTCCATTTTGAAATTTAAAATTGAAATCAGAAATTTGAAATCAATTCAGAATTTGAATTTCAAAAGAGTGAGCAATTCTAATATAGAAAGCATTTAAAAGAGCTGAGTAATTCAAATGTACAAATCAGTGGGACATTGAATGAGTTGTCTACCACCATAAATGATTAACTTAATTTTCCATTATTTTTTATTTCGATTTTTAAAAGAAATTATTATTTATTTAATTTTTTATTTCCAAATCCTTTCCCACCATTCCAATTTGAAATTTAAAATTGAAATCCAAAATTTGAAATCAATTCAGAATTTAAATTTCAAAAGAGTGAGCAATTCCAATGTAGAAAGCATTAAAAAGAGCTGAGTAATTCTAATGTACAAATCAGTGGGACATTGAATGAGTTGTCTGCCACCATAAATGATTAACTTAATTTTCCATTATTTTTATTTCGATTTTTAAAAGAAATTATTATTTATTTAATTTTCTATTTCCAAATCCTTTCCCACCATTCCAATTTGAAATTTGAAATTGAAATCCAAAATTTGAAATCAATTCAGAATTTGAATTTCAAAAGAGTGAGCAATTCTAATGTAGAAAGCATTTAAAAGAGCTGAGTAATTCTAATGTACAAATCAGTGGGACATTGAATGAGTTGTCTGCCACCATAAATGATTAACTTAATTTTCCATTGATTTTTTATTTCGATTTTTAAAAGAAATTATTATTTAATTTTTTATTTCCAAATCCTTTCCCATGCAACAAAATCCCAAGATTCATAATAATTGTATTTTAATAAAAATCATTTTTGTTTTCAGTTTCAACAAAAATTGAAAAAGCTTGAAAAGTTTTACCTTCTTCTGATATTGAAATCACGAATAAACTGAAACACGGAGCGTTAAATACTAGACAACGATTGAAATTTTATCTTATCTTACATCGTTTAAGTGCAGCCTTTATATTTATATTAATTAAACCTCAACGAAAATGCCTAAGACATGATTGTTAAGCATCAAATGGCTTTACAACAACATCAACAAATTCCAATATTTACATTATAACAAATTCAAACATCATGCACCATAACTGAACACCACACAGATGCAGCATAACATCACACAAATTAAAAATATTCAAGAACAACTTCAACGATTAATTTCTAAATATAGTTCAACAACAGCAAAAAATAATAATCCCAAATCGTCATCAGAGACGTTCTTAAATTATCAAGCACGAAGAAAATATATCCATAACTCGCAGAATACAAAAAATATCCCCAGCAAGCCTTAAAAAATCCTTGCAACTTTTGTAGTAGTATTGCAAAGATCGACAAATCATTTCTTCCATTCTAGCACGTTTGCAGAAGAAGGACCTCGATGCAGATAAATTTTAAACTCTTCACCCGTTGACATTTATTCCATTGATTACCATTCAATTTTTGTATCTGGTAGCAAAAAAAAAATGTAGGAAAGCATTACGCAGCATTCAGGGCGTTTACTACGTAAATAACTAATCACAATAGTATGAAACCTTCAGCCCTGGAAAATGAATAAAAGAGAATTAGTATACAAAAAATGAAAACTAATTCATAACAACTTCCTTGTAAAGTAAACAAAAATAATAATAATATAACATTAGCTACACATATGAATGAAGAAAAAAAATGTAGGCAAGAATCACACAGCATGAAATACAACGAAACCTTCTGCCCTACAAAACGATAAAAAGAAAATTAGTATACAAAAAATGAAAACTAATTCATAGCAACTTGTTTATAAAGTAAACAAAATAATAATAATATAACATTAGCTACACATATGAACAAAGAAAAAAAAATGTAGGCAAGAACCACACAACATGAAATACGACGAAACCTTCAGCCCTACAAAACGAAAAAAAGAGAATTAGTATACAAAAAAAAGAACATGAATTCATAGCAACTTGTTTATAAGGTAAACAAAAATAATAATCATACAACATCCGCTACAAATACGAACGAAGGAAAAAAACCGTAGGCAAGAACCACACAGAATGAAATACGATGAAAACTTCCGCCCTACAAAATGAAAAAAAGATAATTAGTATAAAAAAAAGAAAACGAATCGTAAAGATTATTTACGTCTTGTTTATAAGAAGTTAGAATTGCAAAGATCAACAAACACTTTCCTCAATCCTAACACGTTTGCAGAAACCTTCCATTAAAATATGAAACGAATCGGATAAAGCCAAAGAAAACAAAAAATAATACCAACACAACAACCCTACAAACAGAAATGAAGAAAGAAATCGTAGGCAAGCTAAAAAAATAAGAAACACAACTTCTCTATTTATACAAAATGAATGCCACCCAAAACTCTCCAAATCTTTTCCCACCATCCATATTTTAAATTCAAAATTTGAAACCATTTCAAAATTCGAATTTTAGATCAGATGTGCAATAAGCAATTAAAACAGCTGAGTCATTCCATTTCAAAATTCGAATTTTTAGATTAGATGAGCAATTCAAACAGCTGAGTTATTTGATATCTCATCCCACAATAATAATAGTAATGTGTTTAGGGCCCAATTGTATGGTATGAATAAAAATACACAATAATAAATTTACTCTTACCTCTAATTTGGTTGTTAAGCTATTGTTCTAAGCTTCCTTTCTGTTAGTGATGGTTAAGAGAATAAGATTCTATAATAAGTTTAAGTTTCTTGTCCATTGAACAAAAAAGAAAAAGTTACCATATAAAAAATCATTTACTTGCTTCACAACCACTCTTGGTATAAAATGCATTCAAAATTGAATGCAGAATGCTCAGTCACTAGAGGTGAAAGTGGGCTACGTTGGGCCAAACTTTGTCCCGAAAAGCCCAAGCCTACGACAAAATATTTCAATTTGGCCTGGCCCAAGCCTAGTATGAGTCTATCTGTTAGCCTGGCTTGGCCCGTTTATAAAAAATAAATGGCATGGCTTGTCCCGTTAGCCTGTTAATTTTTAGCTTCCATGCAGAACCATGAATCAACTTTACAAAGTACTCAAATTCTGTTGCTACACCAAAAATCATAATTTCAACGTCCAAACAGAATCATGAATCATAACAAAACTCATACAATATGCATTTAATTCATTTTCAAAAACAAAATGTTCAAACTAAATAATATATATTTCATCAGATCCAACAAACAAATTCATACTATGTAAATTAAAATAACTATATGAATTCAACAAACACATCATGATGCTTGTAGTAAGTATAACATTTCCCAAAAAAAATTTAATATATCCATATACACAATCAAACATGTTGAGATGTTGATTCCTCATATATAAGAAATAAAGTAAGATTTCTATTAAAATATAATCGAATATAATTAAGTTATAAATAATTGCAATTGATTAAATTTATATCTTTTATTTTTTTTTCAAGGCATACTTATTCTATTTTATTTTATTTAAAATAAATAGTACAATATAGACTGGCCTGTAGGCTTATAGGCCCGACCTTTTGAAAGTGAGCCTACGACCTTTTTATTAAATAGGCTTTTCTATGACCCAAACCCGACTTAATATACAAATTATACTAGGTCAAGTATGGCCTAATATAGGCCGAGCCGTGGGCCCCTATAGGCCGGCCCGGCCCAGTTTCACCCCTATACAACTACTATCAATGATTCCCAGTAACATACGCACAATGATTAGAGCTCACTCCTCCATGCATTTGTAGAGATACTTCCCCCAAAAATACGATTTAGTTCATGAAAACCCACGACTAAAATGAAAAAAAAAACACCCCAAAAGTTCAAATTCCCAAATTTGTCCAAGTTCCTTGCGAAAAGAAAATGAAACAAAGGATTTGACACCGATATAGGTTGTATTCATCTTTCGGTCATGGCCTCAGAGACGAAAAAAATGATAGATTAATTCCTAATTGCATGAATATTGACTGCCCTTTCTGACGAAATATTCAGTAGGAGATCTATCTGTCTGTAATTCTGTCAATTTGTGATTTTTATTGAACGCATCATTTTGTTAAATGGGTTTTCGACGATCTAGCTATGAGATGGATTTATTTTCATTAATAATGGGCCATAGAAATGTTCATCGGTGAGTTGGGCTTGACATACAAACGTACCTAACCCCAGGGAAAATTTCGACGGAGTTTAGGTTCATCGGTGAAAACTAAATTTTCAAATGGATTTTCCTCATTGCTGATTGATGCTTTTCGATCCCGACTTCTCCTCCCCTCTAGAAATTCTCCATATTTTATCTACTCCTTTTAAATTATGGGTTTTGCATTTGTCATGCAACATGACAAATACAAAATTTTCTACACATACATTAATATTTGTGCTGCACTTTTTTCTTTTTATTTTAAACATGATGGACCTCACACTTATTGTCTCCATAACATGACAAGATGATTATCCTACAACATGAAACTTGTTTTTATCTTAAAATATTTATATCGTATTGTTTTAGGGAGATGATTTTCTCGTATCACTGCTGAGAAATCATCTCCTGTTGCCATACTAATTTTTTTTTAAAATTTTTGTTATTTCTTTATTTTTGATGTAGTGGGTTCCATTATGTAAATGTCTCTATGACAGAAGATATATATAAACTGCAACATAAGAGAATGTTTGTCCATTGTTTTAATTTAAAATTTTCAAACCATTAAAAAGGAACATGGTTCGAATATATATATGAAAAAATATTTCTCCAATTACTTACAATAAACTAATTTTCAGCCATCACAAAACTATATGGTTTGTGTTAAAAATAAAAAAATCTAAAAAAAAAATATTTTTAAAAATCATTCTGCGTTGTGGAAAACGAGAGCGCCTTTGCACTGCAACCTCAAAAGAAAAAAGCAGGTGCTTCAAAGTTCAATTTTTTTTTCCGGTCGTCCCACATGGAGAAAAAAAAGTTGACACATTCCTTTGCAATTCTCATGCTTCTTTCATATTTTCCCATAAAACAGCATAGAAAGTTTAGTTTTTGGGAAAATGCAGTGTGGCATGACTTGAGAAATAACTCAAGTGTTGAACAAGAGTGTGTATTGTAGGAGAAGAACCAGCGGCGGCAAAGGAGAAGAACGAAGTGGGAAATCGACAAATAGGGGAAGAGAAACCAGCCAAAAGAGAAGAATTAGGGATAGCTGCCGTTTTGTTTCAGATTTTAATTTTAGAATAATTTTTTTTTTTTTTAACCCAAAACGAGATAATTTTTGAGTAACTCAAAATAAGCTTATCTTAAATGTATGTATGCACACGGTTAAAATTTATAACAACAATATTTTAGTTGTAAATTGCAATTAAATCCCTACGTTGTCTTCTTTAGCGGTGCCTTATGGATTTGCATACTGGACAAGTTAGAGCCCAAGAAGAACGAAGTAGAGTACTGTCACGGGCAACGATATCACCATTCCAAAGATAAGCCTGCAAAATTTGTAAAGTCTCTTTTAGGATTTATGTTGATGCGTTATATTCACATGGCACAAAATGCATTTGTTCCTTATTTTTTAACAAATGCAAATTTATCCACACACAAAAACAAAAACACGCACACACACTTACGCAGTGCAGATAACATCTGCATGGAGATTGTATTCTTCGGCGAATACAAAGGGATTGATAGCCAATGGAAGAGCAGCCTACAAATTCAACATGGTGTCACAAACACACTGTATGACTCTGAATATGTATAATGACACTTTGTTTATTGGGTTTCATTTAACCTGAACAATTGTAACATGCAAAAGAACTCCACGGATACCGATGGCTGCCGAGGTTGCAGCAGTCACTGCTGGCCCAACCAAGAACCTAATTGCCATAGAAATCGCTGCCAAAGATTTTCCACAAGCAATGATCTTGGGTTGTAATCCCATGAATAGACCTGTTTAATTAAGGAAGCGCTATGAAGAAGAGACAGCAATATGAACGCACAACACGACATAAATACACTAGATTAATAATTATAACACACGGACACAACATATTAAATACAAACTTCAAGATTAATAACATTTTAAATTGAATATGCACATATGCATATGGAACACGAGCTCATTTTGGATATAATAGTAGCAACTACTGATGCCGAGAGTGCATAGAAAAATAGCTAAATAGAAAGTTGGAATTTCACAAAAGAGTAACTCTTTGATTCTCAATTTTTTAATTATCAAAATAACAAAATTCAACCCCTAGAATAAGGATGATAAGCACCCTTTTATAAACTAATTACAAATTGAACCAAAATTCAAAAATAAAAAATCCTAAAAATAATCAAACTTCCTAAAATAAATATAAAAGTAATTAACTTTTAAAAATAAATAAATAATTACAATTAAATCATTCAAAATACATCTCAAATCTTGAATCTCAAATCACGCCAAGTGTGTTGCTTTCTTTTTCTTCCCAAACAAATCACAATCACATCTGCTGCTTTATTGAGACTTGGATTCAATTGTAATTTGTTATATTTCAAATCACTGACTCTTTCAACAATTGGGTCATACTTATTGGGCAACAACTCTAGTTGACTACGAGTTTCTTGAATCAATGGTTAGGCCATGTACAATGGGCCAACTATAAGTGAATCATTCTCCCTTGCTAGGAAAAGATTTATCCTCGAATCTTGTTTATATCCACTAATCTCAATTTCTTTAGACAAAAATAATGCTAAATTTTACTCTATTAGATCTTCATAATCTGATTCACCATCAGATTTATTATAGATTGGATTATTATCATAAACAGAATCTTCGTCATAAGATGAATAATCATCATAAATGAGATAATTATCAACAATCAGATAATCATCATAAACTGGATTATGATCATCGACTTCAAAGTCAGGAATATTGATCTGCATCTCGATATCTTGAAGAGTGAACTGATTTCCAGGTCGTACTTCCGAATTCTGTCCCTCATTTAGAATCCCCAAGGGATTGACGTCCTCTTCTTCGTCATCAGATGCGTTCTCTAACTTCGTTCACTTTTTGGATTGAATGGCCAACTTTGAGTACCAAGATGAGGTGGGTTTTAAATCAATCTATTACGTTTTATTGAGGGGTATCAACACATGTGAAGGGAAAAAGGTGATAGAACAATTCAAGGAGGTGACGATTTTTTCTTTCATTAACACTGTTTTGTTGAGGGGTATTAAAACATGTGAGCTCATGAATCATGCCTCTGTCTGAAATGAATTGTGACAGACGTTGGTTGATGTACTCAGTACCATTATCAGATCTTAATCTTAATTATTCTTACCAAACTAAGCCTCGACCATATGATAAATTCAGATAAATATCTCTGGTACTTCAGACTTGTCTTTCATCAAGAATATCAATGTCACCCGAGTACAAATGTCATTAAAAAAATCACTTTGCACCTGAAATACTATTCACTTTAGAACGGCCCCAAACATCATAATGAATCAGAGCAAAAGATTCAATATTTTTATAGCATTAGAAGGAAAATGCACTCGATGGTGTTTTGTAAATTCACAAACATTGCAATGAAAGATCTCAACTAACTGATTTAGAAACAAAGAATGAAACATTGACTTCAATAGACTAAATGGTGGGTGCCCCACACGCTTATGATGAAGTCAAATCATAGACTCTGTTATAGAAGGATGACATGTCATCAATAGCTGATTTTTGGTATCATTTGTAGCATGTTCTGGAAGAAGATAATACAACTCACTCTGCTCCTCAGCAACTCCAATTGTCTTCCTCGTGGTAAAATCTTGAATAACACAATGAGAAGTGAAAAAGGTGACTTCAGTTGTAAGCTTTTGAGTGGAGATAAGATTAGTGGAAAGCCGAGGAACATAAAAAACACTTTTGAGAAACAAGGAAGGTTGAATTTGAATGTTACCAGAACCAATAACTGATTTATGGGATCCATCAGCTACGGCTATAGTATGACTACCAACAGTAGGATGATAAGAAAGAAAAGACTCAGTAAGACAAGTCATATGACCAGTTGCTTCAAAATCCAAAATCCACGAGGTTTTAAAATCAGTGCAAGAATCAAGAAGAGATGTAGAACATGTGTTCTTACCAGACAAGATCAAAGAATTGTTAGACGGCTTACACAAAGTATCAATAGCGGCCTTAAGTTGCTCCAACTTCCGTTGCCGAATATTCACGTATAGAGTAACATTATCACACTTCCCATGAAAGCGAAGACATATGTCTCTTATGTGTCCAACACTCTTACAATAGGTGCACCAACATATCATGGACAAATAAAATAGATCAAAATGAACAACCCAAAAGAAGTGGATAATTATCAACGAAGTCAAAAAAGTTTCCAGAGAGCCCAAACAACAAAATAACTTCAAGTTTAAGTCCAAACATAAGCAAAATTATTAGATTTGAAAAAAGAGGAACCAGGAAAGGCCAAAAACTCTACAGCTTGAGGCAAAAAATACACAAATGCACAACCAGACGATGTTGTAGAAGCCTTTGAACGTCCCAAACAACAACAACAAAATTAGATTTGATCAAAGGAGGCATGAGTGGCCAAAATGATCCAATTTTTATGACAAGTAGAGGTCTTTTAACATCCCAAACAACAACAACAAAATCAAATCTGATCATAGGAAGCGCGAGTGGCCAAAAAGGTCCAATTTTTATGACGAGATCAAAGACCCACTCCTGGAAATGTAGATTTTTAGATCTGGAAAAATAGAGTCAAACAATGGTCCTCTTAGTCCAAAAGGTCCCATTAAAAATTTCCCTGTGGCGCTAGAGGCTAACAAATGGGATTCCGCTCTAAATCGGCAGTTGCCGAAGCAGAGCCCTCAGGATCGAGAGCTCTGATACCAACTTGAAAAGAAAGAACTTGAAAAGTAGGATTGTATTATGTGAAAATTGTTAATTGCAAATATACAAGAGTTCCCTATTTATAGAGATTAAATGACCTAATAGGCTAAACCCAAACAAATTCTAGAATAAAAAATAAATAATTATAATACAATGATTTACTTAAAGATAGAATGATATTCCCTGTACCAAAATGTGGTACATTGATGTCACAAATGGTTTTCATATTATGGACCCAAATTTGTTGATACTCTGTCATAAAGGAGAAAAATAAAATGTTGAAGATTTGAATACCTAGAGCGAACATGGCCATTCCCAGCCCTGTATTAGACAGTATTAAAATGGAACCATTTATAATAGATGGCATTTTGATGTTCCACCTGCGCACGCACACAAGCAACGATTGATGAAGTGTAATATATCCTCCCAAAAAAATTAAGATCGTAATTTTAAAGCTTTTGTGTTGTTTCTCCATTGAGAAATGATATGAGATGGTTGGGAAAAATACCTAAATGATATGAGAGACCATGCGAGGCCCAAAAGACTTGCGTAGGTAATAGGACTTCTTATGAGCTTCCTCCAAACCATGATGAGAATGAGCCTTGTCATGACACTACCATGTGGCATTTGTTGCTTTTTGTTTGCATCCCTTTCTTCAATGTTCACCTCCCTCTTGCACCCGCTTAAAGGATATTCGATTCCTTCCTCAATCTCAACCACCCTTTCTCCGCTTGCTTCAGGACCAGAACTCATGTTAATTCATGCACAGAAGCATACAAAATGAGAGAGTTTAAAATTGCTGCATCATGTAGTTGCCAACAGTGACCATGACCTCAATTTAAAAGTTTGGTTTAAATTTATGCCAATGCTGTTTTTCCATACGAAAGTTAATGGGATTACAATTGCTTAATGCTTCAAGGAGAAAATGTAAATGTTAATTTCTCAGCAAAATATTAATATATACACCTAAGCCTAGACTCAGAGGCAAAAGACAAATATATAATATGAGCTAAAGCTTCATAAGCAAAGTGAGATTACCTTTTGAGGTAGCAATTTCGGGTGCAATATCAACAACTTTAAAGGGATCAATGGTCCCATTCACTGCATGTCTCCAATTAACATCAGAAGCTGGTGGTGTACTCGAGTTCCAAACAAACATGTGTAACTCCTTATTAGGGTTACCACCCCTGATATCTTTATTTCTTTGGCCATCACTGACAGACCTTGAAAACATTGGTTTTAGATCATTACAACTCTTGCTCCTCCATCCCCTTTTCTTTTGCATCTTCAACATCTCTTCTTCAACCCCAGTAAGAGACTTATTGAATGAAGAAGAAGCTGATCTTCTCACCACCACATGAAACTTCCCATCTTCTCCAATTTCTGCATCAGCTTGCAATGGTTCTCTACCACTGAGAGAGTTAACATCTGAATCAACCCTGACAGAAGTGATGGACCCTGCCGTCTCAGGGAATTGCTCTGAAATAAGGTGCTTAGCACCTCTATATTCAAACAAGAACAGCAAAATATTGAACCATACGACACCCTGCAAAACCACAATTTGGATCATGAGGGTGGATGTAAAATCTCCATACATGGCCTTCAAAAGAGGGACCCCCATGATGAGTGTGTTTGGTAAAGTAGAAAGTGAGAACAGTGTGATTGTCCAGTCAAGGCAACTATACTTTGTTGTTACGGTGTTCCATAGAAATAGAGACCCCAAAATCACAACTTTTTGAAGAGAGTCTGCGGCTATGAGCTTGAAGTTCATAGAATAAGGGTCATTGGATGATATGAAATGAAAAACAAGAAAAGGAACCGCAAACATGGAAACAAAACGGTTTATACCAGAGCACTGTTCAGGTGTGAAGATCTTCCACCACCGAACTGAGCCATAAGCTAATACAATAGCCACATATTGGGGCACAATAGCTGCCAAAACTTGGTATATATCTTTACCTTTAATCATGGTTAAAGCAGAGCAGTAAGCAGAGAATGAGAGAGATTGCGAAATGTTTATGGTGTTTAATAATGTGAAAAGGAAAGTAACATGAATGTGAAAGGAGCTCTCATGAGAAGCTTGCCAAAGAGATTCAAAATTCAAATCTTTATTGTTAGTCCTTCCTTATAGGTGTGTCACCTTATGATCTTATTCCTTTTAAAAAAAAGTGTCTGACATGCTGTAATATCTTTTTTTATGAATAATTTACTAAGAAAATAAATGCAATATGACTGAATTTCTATTTTAAGTGGATCTAACACCGTTACAGGAACGCTAAATATATTGTGCTGAGATGGAAGGAGTTACATAAAGAAAAAGGATCTCCGCAGAATATTTATTTATTTTTAATAAACTACAAGTATTCTTTACGGGAAGTAATTATATTTGCGTCGGAAACATCTACATTATAGTGGGGCTAGCTTTCTTAAAAGATTTTTTTTGTATTCACAAAAATTTAAACTCAAGACCTTACTTATACGAAATAAATTTATACTACTTGAACTAAACCCTTTGATTAAGCACAATATTTTTAGTGTTCCTATAATGGATACTAGATCCATTTATTCATTTAAAATAGAAACACATTCATATTTCCATTTATTTTCTTAGCAAATTATTAATAAAAAAAAGATATTCTACCATATCAAACACTCTTTTTTTATTTATTTTACATCCTAATCAAAAAAATCTTCCCATATATATATATATATATATATATATATATATATATATATATATATATATATATATATATATAAGATATTCTACCTATCTATTTTTCATATCTACCTTGCCTACCAATCTCCAATACCGTAAAATCAGAATCTCTAGATGATAGATAAATGGTAACAGTTAGTTGAGATTCTGATATAACGGTATTGAAGATTGATAGGCAAGGTAGACACGAAAAATAGATAGGTAGAATAATTTATCTCTCTCTCTATATATATATATATATAAAGAATATGCATTTTATTTTATTACCATAAACTACAACAAGAGATCAATCAACAGATCATGAAGAACTGAATCTATACACTCCCCTCACTAGAATTATGAAGTCACTTTTCACTCTTTTGTCTAAGGGTTAAGTGTTTCACTCAAATGTTCAGTGAATCGATAATATCATAAGCTTGGTTATATTCTCACTCTCCACAATTAAGTAACATGCGCAGAAGATCAAGAGGTCTTTATACAAGTTGTAATAGGGATTGGCTAAGGCAGTGACGGACCCACTTGCAGGAAAATGCCCGCAAGTGCGGTCATGAAATTTTTTCAGCTTTTTTTTTCATTATTGCAAGTCTTTATTTGTCTCTTGGTTCAATATATATATTAGGAGTAAATACCCTTTTAAGTCTCTAACAAAATATATGGTCCCCATTTTAGTCCCTTACAAAAAAAAATTAGTTTCGAGGTCCCTAAAAAATTTAAAGTAGATCAATTTAGTTAAAATCGTGGTCCCTCATAAATTCAAAAAAGACCTACATTAGTCCCTCAAAAAGATCAAAATGGGTCCACTTTGAATTTCATATGCACAAGGTGATTAATATTTTTTATAATGGACTAAAGTGGGACCGGATTTTTTGTTAGGGACCAAAAATGATATTTATTCTTATAGTAGTTAGCAACGTAGTAACGTACGAAGATGATTAAAAAATGTAGCAACGCAAATTGATTAGAGAGAAAACTTATTCTTCCTCCCCTGTCACGTACTCATTCTCATGCTCTCTTCATCCTTTGTTTCCTTTTTCATTTTTATAAAAAGAGAGGATTGATTGCAGGTCTGACATTCTCAGATAAGTTAATATCTAAAGACGAGACCTTCACTGTGATTTTGCTTGCCTTCTGTACAAGTAGTGTTGACTTTTTTATTCACCACTATAAAATAGAATGATGATGTATGGATATACTAGAGTATATTCTTATATTTGTTTTGGATGATTGATAATATTTAGAGGGAGAAATAATTGGTCAAACTATTGTCAGTTTGTTATGGAAGTAACTAGATTATGAGCGGGTTCAAGCGTTGATTCAAACTTTCTTTACAAAATAAAATAAAATTTCGGGGGCGCTGCCCCGAACCCTATCACTATATCTGCGGACATAAAAAAAATTTCCTGGGTTCGCCACTGGTCTAAGGGAAGGATAAATAAGGAGTAATGTGGCTAAAGGATTGAAACATAGAATGATCATGGCATAAGTGTGAACACATTTTAGTTTACAACCTTTTTCTTTTGAAACATTTTTTCCCACCCCATCACTCTCTTTTTTCGTTTTATTTTTCTCTTTTTTTTTCAATACTTTTATTTGCACAAAATTTAAAAAGGCAACATAAACTATTTTTTTATACCATTTTCTACCTTTGTTTCCCCCCATAATTACAATGAAATAAAGAACTGGCAAAAGCGCAGATAACTAAAACGTGAATTAAGAATTCATTAATGGAAGTTGTAGCTATGGAAAATTTCACCTTCGATCCTATTTGTATAGTTTAAATTAATCTCAATAATAAATTATCTCAATTATTTCAGACAATTCATCTTCTAATTAATTAGTTGGTTAAATTCCTAATCTCTTAGTGACTTTAACCCTTTTACCCAATTAGAACCCTACAAGCCGACCTATATTATATTACTTATTTTAAATAAAATAAAATAATATTATTCATAGTAATACCAAATGGTGATTGCTCAGTTGGTGCATGTGAGCTAAGTAGGTAGTGGAAGGACCTAGGTTCGATCCCACCAATACCACATTTGGGAGGGGCATAAGATTTGTACCAATCTCTACAGTAGCATTAAAATCAACATTTAGTGTTGGAGGTAGAGTTATTGATACTTATCATTCTAGCTTGGCTAAAGATACAATCCAGGCTTTAATATGTGGTAGAGATTCGCTATGTAATAAGTATGGCTTGAAGAAAAGACAAAAGGTATAAAAAGGTTTGTTGTTTCTTAATCTTATTTTCTTTCTATTCTTTAATCTTGATTTTTATTTTCTACATTTACAAATTGTTTGCGAACTTATGTAACCTTGGAATTGTTTTTGCACGGGAGAGAAGATGATGAGAAGTTTTTGGCTACTACAAGCATCATGATGTGTTTGTAGGATTATAAAGTTATTTTAATTTACATAGTATGGATTGGTTTGCTGGGTCTGATGAAATATATGTTATTTAGTTTGGGCATTTTGCTTTTGAAAGTGACTTAAATGCAGATTGTGATAAGTTGTTATTGTAATTCATGGATCTGTTGGGACGTTGAAATTGTGGTTTTTGTTTTAAAAACAAAATTTGAGTATTTTGTAAAGTTGATTAATGATTCTGCTTGGGAGTTATAACAGACTAACAAGTCGAGTGCAGGCCATTTGTTTTTTTATAAATGGGTCAGGTCATGCTAACAAATAGACTCGTATTATATTATCAGGTCAGGTCAAGTTGAAATTTTTTGACATAGGCTTGAGCTTTTAGGACAGGCTAACAAAGCTCGACCTAACCCAGCCCAGCTCACTTTCACCCCTAAATTTACCCATGCTGAGCCCTCTGTGTCCCTGCTCAAAAATCTCTGAATCAACTTGACAAACCAGAGGTTTACAGGCAATAAAACTAGTGATAAAGGATGGTTTACAGCCCACATACATTGCTAGGCCCAGCCTTGGGAAAAGATAGAAGTTTCTTGGCTCAATTCAAGCACGAAGCTATCTTGCCTTTTTGAAATCTTGGATTTAGATTTGAGACATGAAAAAAAAAACAATTAAAAAATATCTTGCATAAACTAGTATCCAATATGTGTATATTGTAAGAACCCGCACCGTTAAATTAGGAATTTAAATGGGTAATTATGAATTTAGGAAATAATTCCATAATTGACCTTAAATAAATATGGTAAGGTTAGAATAATTATCACAAAGGATTAATAATGTTAAAAGTCGCTTTTCTGACGAAAAGTGCAGATACCGGTTCTGCTCCACGGTATAAGTGCGTACCGATGAAGTATGCCAAGTTTGGAGTCAAAATAATGAGAACTAGCGTCAGGACTGATATCGGCTACGTAAAAGCACGTACCGGCAAAGTGCTGCAAAAATTATAATAAAAATATGATAAATCCTAAAAAAATGGCTAGGTTCAGAATTCAAAGTTTGAGACTAAAATGATTAACGGAGCTATTAGTTCTAATATCGACGCTTATAACTTAATGAGACTACAAATACTGAGTTACACACAACCCTAGGCTGATTCTAATCTGCTCTACGTGCCCCATTGTGCCTCCATTTTTGAGCCTTTGGTTTCCCCACTTGCCACCACCATTCTTCTTCAAGAAAAAGTCCAAGTGATTGTTGGATATTTGCTATACCTCAATTGTTTAATTGATTTAAAATATGTTTTGATGATTACAATCAATTTAATGTTAATTTAATTGATAATTTTTTATTGTCTTGAAATTACTAATGAGCTGATTGTTTGAGATTTCAGAATAATATTTATTCTGATTTGAAATAGTATTCAAGATAATTGAAGATTGCATGAAGATTGAAGAAGATATGCAAGATATCATGTGATCAATATTCAAGATAATTGAAGATTGCATAAAGATTGGAGAAGATATGGAAGATCGAAAAACATGGAATCAAGTAAAGATTAGGATATATTTTATCTTTTTAGATTTCATGTAAGAGAAATAAAATATTCCTTGCCAAAGATTTGATTAGGATTGTATTGCATAATAGATTAAGATGTTATTATTATAAATAGGGCTCATTGCATATTATTTCATAGTGGAGAAAATACAAGAGAGAGAAGAGAGGAGAATATACAAGAAAGAAAAGAGAGGAGAATATACAAGAAAGAAAAGAGAGAATTAGACTTTCAAGATTAGGATTCTTTCTTGTGCATCAATTGAAGAGTTTTTTAAGAACATTCATTCGTACATTCTTCCTTTCGCAAAATGAATATTTCTCCATAAGAATTAATATTACCTATATGCTTGAGGAAAAGAAGCACTGAGGTAAATACTTTAATTGTAATTTTCTTCTTGACCTTTTTGAAGGTTTGTACTGGGAAACTTGGATACCAGTTCTTGTGCTGGGAAACTGGGATACCAACATGTCTTTTTTTCTTGGAAATTGAGAGTAAGTTGAGAACCCTTGTCTGATAGGGTTTCGGAATCCTAAAGGGTTAGGGTTTCGTACTGGAAAACTAGGATACCAGTTTAGGAATTTGTGTAAGGGGTAGGCTAGGAAACTAGGATACTAGAGAACTCTTTGTACACAAGTTTCATAGTGGATTTGCCAGTCGAATTTCAGTATTCGATTTTAGGGCCCGTGGTTTTTCTTCCCTTTTGGGTTTTCCACGTAAAAACTATTATGTTAATATCTCTCTATCCTTATCTTGACTTATTGCTTTAAGTTAATTTTAATTAGCGAATTATTTTTATAAAACTCAATTCACCCCCCTCTTGAGTTCATCTGGGACCAACAATTGGTACCAGAGCAGTGTTCTTTTATCTGTGCAGGTAACTCATGAAGAGTAGATCTCAAGATGAACCCAATGGAAAGTATCAAGGAAGGATTCTCTGCACAAAGACCTCCTCTATTTGAAGGAAAGTTCTACAATTACTGGAAGAACAGAATGGAGATTTTCATCAAAGCTGACAACTATCAAGTTTGGAACGTGATTGAAAACGGAGACTTCCAGATCACAAAGAAAGATGAAAACAAAAAAATTATTCCCAAACCCACTGCTGAATACACTGATGGAGATTGGAGAAAGCTAGAATTCAATGCACAAGCCAGGAAAATTCTTCATTGTGGCCTTGGAACACAAGTGTACTACCGGGTAATGGGATCCAAAACTGCTAAGAAAATGTGGGATCTCCTAGAGGTAACTCATGAAGGAACCAATGAGGTAAAGAAAATCTAAAATTGATCTCTTAATGCATCAATATGAATTATTTACCATGAAACCAAAAGAGTCAATTAGAGATATGATTACACGTTTTACTAATATTATAAATGAGTTAAGTGCTTTAGGCAGAAAGATCATGGTTGAAGAACAGGTCAGAAAAATTCTAAGAAGTCTCCCAAGAGAAGATTGGATGCCTAAAGTCACTGCCCTACAAGAGACTAAAAATTTCAAAATCTTCAACTTAGAGCAACTGACAGGATCCTTGATGACCTATGAGATACAACTAGAGTCTCACAAAAAGGATGATGTAAGAATGAAGGATAAAGGTATAGCTCTAAAAGCTCAATGCAAGGAGGCTAAGGATGATTCAGATGATGAGGAAGAAATCATTATGCTTATGCGAAAATTCAGAAAATACTTCAAGAACCCAAAATACAATGGGAGCTCAAGCAACAAGAAGGTAAAATCCAAAAACTCATCTTTTAAAACTAATGATGTCTGCTTTAAATGTGGTAGAACATATCATAGGATCAAGGATTGTCTTGGATTAGAGCAAGAAGCCAAGAAAGAGAAAAAGACAAAAGAATACAAAAACCTTGAGAAGAAAGAGTTTAAGAAAGCAATGATGGCTGCTTGGAGTGACTCTAAATCAGAAGAAAAAGGTTCTGAAAGCAGTGAGACTGAAGCAAACATTTGTCTTATGGGTAGAACTAACTCTGAAGATGTAGACAATGAGGTGAATTTTCTTGAGCTAAGATCATCCATGCATAAGTTGTCCAAGAAGCATTTGATACAAGAATTAGATTTTGTAATAGATGAATACTTAAAATGCGTGAGTACAATGATGAGTTGTTAAATGATTTTGGTGAAATGAAGAATGAGCTTAAGAACTTATTTAAGGCTAACAAAGATCTGAAGAAATCAAATGATAGTCTTGAGGAGAAAATCATTAGGTTTAAGAGCACTACTTTTGAACTAGAAAGCAAAAATGCCTCTTTGATAGAGAAAATACAAGAAACTAATAAAGAGGAATGTGTTGTGATAAGTGATACTCAAATGGATAAAGAGATTGAGCGATTAGAAGGCAAGGTAGAAGAATTGACTAAAGAAAAAAAGGACCTCCAAAATAAGCTAGAAGCTGCCCTTAGGACCTCCAAGGTAGATAGACCCAATGTTGTTGACTGGTTGAACAAGAATTGCAATAAATCTAGGCATGGGTTAGGATTTGAAGAAAATAAGAAAACTCCTTGGAAAACAAAAACTAAGCATGTAGATGTTTATGAGAAAAGAGTATGCTTTCATTGTGGTAATGTAGGACATTTGAAATATGATTGCATGGCTAGATTCAATGCTTATGAAAAGAATATCTCATAAATTAAAATTAAAAATTATATTTCTACATGCAAAGTCAAACAAATCTGGATTAGAAAAGATTAGCTTTCTAATTTTGTTGCAAAGAGAAAAGGACCCAAGCTAATCTGGGTTCCCAAATCTAATCATTGATTTAAGAATGCAGGTTAGAGTGAGGGGGAACAACTAATAGTACCTTGACAAAGGTTGTTCTAAGAATATGACAAGAGATATTTTCAGATTTCTCTCACTCTAACATTCGAAGATGGATGTGTGACTTTTTGTGACAACTACAAAGGTAAAATTATGGGCACAGGTAAAGTTGGTAAGTAACCTACACACTCCATTGATAAAGTTTATTATGACAAGGGATTAAGGCTTAATTTTAAGTTGAAAATCATTGTTGCACATGATCATAACATTAGTAGTATATCAACTTAATCATGTGTGTTTGCTGATGTGCTGAATTTTAACATTGTTGAGCTAATTTCTTCATAACTTCAGCTAGAAAAATCATTTTTTGATGAACCCAGTTGCTATTGAAAGCTAAGATGATGAAGTTTGATTCTGGATATTTTAATAATTTTTTTCTTAATTCCTCTGTTCCCTGAGATTTCGTGAAAGTGAGTGTTGAGTTCTAAATTCTGTTTTGAACTAGTTAACTTTAAACAGTCATAACTTGAGTTATACAAATCCTTTTTGCATGAAACCAGTGGCATTGAAAATCTAACTTAATAAGCTATAAGACTGGAAAATTTCAGAATTTTTGGAAGTTTGTAATATTCTTAGTTGATCTGTCAACGTGACTGGAATGTTGATTACTCTGTTTTTAGATAGCATACTTTAACTGGTTATATCTTGAGTTATAGAACTCTAATTTCAGTGATCTATACTTTGTTAGAAAATTTGAGATGTGTACTATAATATAAAAAAAAACAAAAAAATTGAGTGAGAAATTTTTTCCTTCCCCAAATGATTGGCTAGTTTTGATGATAGATAAAACACTCTTGATATTTGTTAACCTATTTTCTTTTTCACTACTATATTCAATTGTATCTTCCTCACCATTCATTTCGTATGATTTCTTGTTACATGTATTCTGAAGTGTATACTTTAACTTTGTGGTTGTTTGCCATGTTTGTGAGGATATATATCTATGTGTGATTTTCTTTGTGAGGAAGCAATCTAGAACTTGTATGAGTGAAGCTCAAGGCTCGCTAGTTGAGATGTTTCATGAGTAACTGAAAAGGATATAGGCCTTCTTTGGTCGTTTGAGCTTTCAAGCCAACCTTAACAATAATTTTTATCCCTAGTTACCCCATTTGAGCCTTAAGTCTATTTTTTTATTGATTAAATTTCATATGCATCCCTTTGTGTTTTAATTGTTACAAAAAATCTTTTTTTATGTATGGGTATGCATAGTTTCTAGATTGAGTGGATGAATTGTTAGAGTACAAAAGAAAACTACATAAGGGAATGAGAAAAGAAAAAAAAAAAGGAGGATGAGAAAAAGAAAAAGAAAAAGAATGTGAATAAGAAAAAGAAAGAAAACTGAAAAAGTGAGAATGAGAAAAAGAAAAAGAAAAAGGAATAAAAAAGGAATATCAAATTCAGGGGGAACAAGTTTCATTTGAGTTTCAAAGTAAAAAAAAAAAACCCGGTTTTTGAGTGTTAGTCATATGAAACTGGAAACTTTGAAAAAGTAGAAAAAGAAAAAGATATCTTCATGATGGAAAATAGTATTGAGAATATCAAAAGATAAGGTTTAAGGACTATGCATAACTTTACTATCCTTTCTTTATTTTTCACCTACCCAGATACTATTTTATTTTTGTTCATATCCACCTGTTAGATTACAAGCTTTAAAGTCCTATTGATTTGGTGGCTTATAAAATATTCCAACACCAATAGTGGAGAGCGGTCATGAGGTACAAGCTTATGGAAAGCTTAGAGAATAAGAAACAAGAGTGATTCTAAAGTTGAGTGCAAAGGCAAATTACTGCATTGTTATTGTATATGCTTTGGAATGTTTTCCTTTGTTGCCTTTCATCATTTTTGACATTCTTACTCTTCACTGTTTTTCACTATCAAGCTATTCTGATTTGAAATAGTATTCAAGATAATTGAAGATTGCATGAAGATTGAAGAAGATATGCAAGATATCATGTGATCAATATTCAAGATAATTGAAGATTGCATAAAGATTGGAGAAGATATGGAAGATCGAAAAACATGGAATCGAGTAAAGATTAGGATATATTTTATCTTTTTAGATTTCATGTAAGAGAAATAAAATATTCCTTGCCAAAGATTTGATTAGGATTGTATTGCATAATAGATTAAGATGTTATTATTATAAATAGGGCTCATTGCATATTATTTCATAGTGGAGAAAATACAAGAGAGAGAAGAGAGGAGAATATACAAAAAAGAAAAGAGAGAATTAGACTTTCAAGATTAGGATTCTTTCTTGTGCATCAATTAAAGAGTTTTTTTAAGAACATTCATTCATACATTCATCCTTTGGCAAAGTGAATATTTCTCCATAAAAATTCATATTACCTATATGCTTGAGGAAAAGAAGCACTGAGGTAAATACTTTAATTGTAATTTTCTTCTTGACCTTTTTGAAGGTCTGTACTAGGAAACTTGGATACCAGTTCTTGTGCTGGGAAACTGGGATACCAACATGTCTTTTTTTCTTGGAAATGGAGAGTAAGTTGAGAACCCTTGTCTGATAGGGTTTCGGAATCCTAAAGGGTTAGGGTTTCGTACTGGAAAACTAGGATACCAGTTTAGGAATTTGTGTAAGGGGTAGACTAGGAAACTAGGATACTAGAGAACTCTTTGTACACAAGTTTCATAGTGGATTTGCCAGTCGAATTTCAGTATTCGATTTTAGGGCCCGTGGTTTTTCTTCCCTTTTGGGTTTCCACGTAAAAACTATTGTGTTAATATCTCTCTATCCTTATCTTGATTTATTGCTTTGAGTTAATTTTAATTAGCGAATTATTTTTATAAAACTCAATTCACCCCCCTCTTGAGTTCATCTGGGACCAACAATTGGTACCAGAGCAGTGTTCTTTTATCTGTGCAGGTAACTCCTGAAGAGTAGATCTCAAGATGAACCCAATGGAAAGTATCAAGGAAAGATTCTCTACACAAAGACCTCCTATATTTGGGGTTTATGGACCCATGATTGGTTAAGTTGAACCTCTGTAATAATTGAACTAAGTCAGAATCAATTGGATTAAGGGCTTTGGCTTTGGGAGAAGCCTAATGGCATGAAATGTAAAAGGAAACGTTGTCGTTATGTCATAAAATATTAAATTATGAATGTTGATATGATTGCTGGTTTAAACAGACCGTGAGTGTGCTGTTTGTGGACCTTGGGAGGTTGTGGACTCTTGACTTTGGATTGTTAGCTTGCGAGGTAAGCTTTTGAGTCCTCGATTTTGCCCATTGTTGGTTCCACCATACCTCATGGAGGGATGGTTTATATGCATGATGTGTTTTTATGAAATGCTATTGAGCTTTTTATTAAGTGCAAGTGCCTTATGATACGTATGTGGTGTTCCACCTAGACGGTAAGCTTGAGTATGTAGCGTCATACAAGATGGTGATTCTATGGGTGAGGTACAAGTAGCGTCTTGTACTGTAGGTTGTAGGCGTATGTAATTTCTACATGTTTATTCTCTGGCCGGTAGGATTCTGACACACATGACATGATTATATGCTGCATTGCACAGATTTTGGAACTTATACTGTCTTACTGTTTTAGAACTTATATTGCACATGTAAGTGAGCTTGGGGTGGAGAGATCCTTGAGGACCCCTTGTCTTACTGAGATTTCTTTTTAGAGATCTCACCCCACGTTGGGGCACATTTTCAGGTTCAGGTACCTCAGGGGTTGATACCTCTGGTGGCAGGAGGCCGGAGCTGAGTTGATATGCATGCTGATTATACTGTTATGCCTGGATGCTGATATGTTTATTGTCATTATATTGTTATCTGAGCTGAGACTTTGTTGGGCCTTGTTGCCTTATTTGGTGAGCATGGAGGTTGTCCATGCCACATTGATTATGCTTTGTTTATTTAGACTCGAGTTGTATAATGTATCAGGATATTGTCTGGTCTACGTATTGTAGTTCCGTGACTAGATACACATCTATATATGAGGTTATTTTAGTTAGTTATTTATTTCAATTTACATACAGACAATGTTTTGAAAAAGGATTAAGTAATTAACTTGGTTAATAATAATGACGTCATAATTGAAAAGAAAAAGTTAACTTCTGCATTTATTTAGCTGCACTACTACCATATGTATGTTTAATACACCGGGTGCACACGGGGTGTTACATATATCATATCATCAAATTATTCAGTCATCATTGAGAACATTGGCAGAAATAATATTTATTTAATAATAATCAATCGCATGTTAATAATTTACAAATTAAGTATAATAATGCTACTTAGGGTGCTAGTCATGATATGTAGAGGATTTTGAATTGCATGCAGAGATTAATCCAAAAAATTTATCTAACAGGGGTTCATAACCAAACAAAACTGATCAAATTTGAAAAAACAAAAACTTGAAAACCTAAAATAAGAAATTAAACAAAATTAATTATGTTTTGTTTTGTTTGATTTTCTTTTTGTAAATAAGGGAATGGTTGGTTTGGATTTCAATTTTTATTAATATGGATGATTTCAAAGATATACATATATAGCTTTCTATTGCTATGTATAATTTCTGTTTTCTTCCATAAAATCCAAAATAATCCCATGTTTTCTTCTTGAGCGTGTGACTTGCGGCTCCACATACTAACTTGTAGCATATTTTTGTTTTCTTTTTCTTATGCCTCCAGAGACAAGTTAGAGTCCAAGAAGCACGAAGTATAGTATTGTTACGGGCAATGCAGCCATCATTCCAAAGATAACCCTGTAAAAATTGTGAGGTATCTTTTAAGATTTTATGTTGATGCATTAATTTCACACCGCATAAAAATGCATTTTTTACTATTTGTTAACAGAAGCAAATTTATTAGGAACACATAGACACACGCATACTTACGCAGTGCCTAGAATATCTGCATGGAGATTGTATTCTTTGGCGAATACAAAGGAAACAATAGCTTGGGGAAGAGCAGCCTGTGAAATTAAACATTGTATTTTGAATATATATAATGGCATTATATTTTGATTAATTTGAGGAATTCACAAAGTGAGTTTTATTTTACCTGAATAATTGTAACTTGTAAAAGAACTCCACGGATACCGATGGCTGTAGAGGTTGCAGCAACCACTGCTGGACCAACCAAGAACCTAATTGCCAGAGAAATTGCTGCTAAAGCTTTTCCACAAGCAATGATCTTGGGTTGTAATGCCATGAATAGACCTGTTTAAGTTAGCACTATGAAGAAGAGATTGCAAAATACACTAAATTATTAACATTTACAAGATACGGACCCAACATATTTTATATAAAATTCAAGATTTATAATATTTTGATGTATGCTATATGTTTGAAAACGAAATGAAAAAAGTTGAGAGAAATAAAATTGGTACTTGTTAACATGACAAAAACATCCTTATCTTATTTTCTTCTTCAATTATTAACAAAAAAATAAAAACAAAAATGTGATTTTTAAAAAATTCAAATGGTCATATCTATGCTTCTTTATGAAGTGTCAATAGTTATGTCATAACTGAAAAATATATTTTTTAAATTGAATATGTACATATGCATGTCGCACATGGCATCTAAATGTTGTATCCCTGCTTTGTAGAGTAAGCATATAATGTTAAATATGGTTCCCATATGATGAACCCAAATTTGCTGATACACTGTCAGAAAAGAGAGAAAAAAAGAAAATATTGAAGACTAGTACCGAGACTGAACATGGCCATTCCAAGCCCGGCATTAGACATTATTGAAATGCAACCATTTATAATAGACGGCATTTTGATGTTCCACCTGCGCATGCACATAAGCACTGATTAGTGTAAATGTCATAGACCCCAAAAAGAAAAATGTAATTTTAAAGTTTTTGGGGTGTTTCTGCATTGATGAGTAGCACCGGCATAGAAAGACACAGGTAAAATCAGATTTTGGGTAATACCCAAATGATATGAGGGACCATGCGAGGCCCAAAAGACTTGCGTAGGTATTGGGATTTCTTATGAGCTTCCTCCAAACCATGACGAGAATGAGCCTTGTCATGACACTAGCAGGTGGCATTTGTTGTTTTTTGTTTGCATCCTCTTCTTCAATGTTCACCTCCTTCCTGCACCCGCCTAAAGGACAATAATTGATTCCTTCCTCAATCTCAAGCTCCCTTTTTCCACTTGCTTCAGGACCAGAACTCGTGTCAATCAATTCATGCACACCTGCACGCAAAATGAAATATTTTAAAATAATGTTATAAATATATCACATTATGTGACCATAACCTCAATTTATAACTTTGTTTTAAATTTATGCCAAGGCTATATTTCCATATGAAAATTAATAGGACTACAATTGCTTAATACTTCAAGGCTAAAATGTTATCTTCATACCAAATCAGTATATATATCCATTAATGCAATGTGATGCCATTTTTACCTTTTGAGGCAGCAGTTTCGTTAGGAACATCAACAGCCTCGGAATTCCCTGCATGTCTCAGATTAACATAAGAAGCTGGTGATGCACTTGAGTTCCAAACAAACATTTGTAACTAACTATTTTGTGTATAAACCTGTTTGATTAAAACTTGAAGTTCTTTGCGTTGGTTCTCTGTATGATTGGACCGAATATGTGTCAACCCCATTAAGAGACTTATCGAAAGAAGAAGAAGCTGATCTCCTTACAACCACGTGAAATTTTCCATCTTCTCCTATCTCTGAATCAGCTTGCAAAGGCTCTCTAGTACTCAGAGAGCCAACATCTGAATCAACCCTTAGGGAAGTGATGGACCCTGCATTCTCATGGAATTTCTCTGAAATAAGGTGCTTAGCACCTCTGTATTCGTACAAGAATAGCAGAAGGGTGTACCATATGACACTTTGCAAAACCACAATTTGGATCATGAGGGTGGATGTAAAATCTCCATACATAGCTGATAAAAGAGGGACCCCCATAATGAGTGTGTTTGGCAAAGTAGAAAGTGAGAAGAAGGTGATCGTCCAGTCAAGGCTACCATACTTCGTTGTGAAGGTGTTCCATAGAAAAAGAGCCCCTAAAATAACAACTTTTTGAAGAGAATCCGCGGCTATGAACTTCATGTTCATAGCATAAGGGTTATTGGCGGATATGAAATGGAAAGAAAGAAAAGGAATTGCAAACATGGACACAAAGCGGTTTATGCCAGAGCACTGATCCGGTGTGAAAATCTTCCACCACCGAACTGAGCCATAGGCTAATATCATAGCCACATATAGGGGCACAACAGCTGCCAAAACTTCGTATATGTCTTTACCTTTAATCATGGTTGTGAAATGTTCATTGTGTTTAATCTGGAAGGGAGGCAAAAGAGCTTGTCAAATGTTGATGGTGTTTAATCTGAAAAGGAAAGTAACATCAATGAGAAACAAGCTCTCACGAGAAGCATGCCAAAGAGATCGAAAATTGAAATTTTCACTGGTTGTCCTCCTTTATAGGCGGGTCACCTCATGCATCATCTTATTACTTTTTCTATAAAAAAAAATAACAAAAAATAATCGAAACAAATGAGTGTGATCTGAGATGGATGGGGAAAAGAAAATGAAGCTCGGCGGTGTGGTTTTTCCATTAAATCTACGTGTTATTAACTACAAGTGTTAGTATATATGTGTGTGGGGATATATTTATATGATGTATGTTGCATCATATAATTATGTCATGTAACATAGATAAGATATGAGATATACTATTTTTTAAAGAAAAAAGAAAGAATAGCGAATCTCACTATTTTATATCTGGTCTCTGTTGCATAACATAATTATCTCATACAACATGAGATAATTCTTTTCTTATTAATTTTATCTCCGATTACTAAATTAAAACCTTATAAAGATGGATCATTGGTGATAAAAAAAAAAGAAAAAATGGAAATCATAACCATTTAAAACTGATTTAATTAATATAAGTAAATAAATAAATAAAATAACGTAATTTTTGTTGGGTATGGCTCATACTTCACATGATGATGTTGGCCCTAATTGTCGGGGTCAGCAGAAAGGCAACTGGTGTCCCACTCCAAGGTGAGCGGGCGGGGGTCCGGGGGAGCCGCCCCGGCGGGGGTTCGGGGGACAGCGCCCCCAGGCCCGTAGAGGCTAGGTAATGTTTAGGCCTCTGTTTCTATTGTAATTTCTTAGCAGTTTGGGCTTGGGCCCATGAATAGCTGCTGTTAGGGTTTCTTGTAATCCTATTTATATTTGCCTTATAAACCGAGAGACTTGTAATGAGTGGCGGTGAGGTGAATATAGTACAGACAAGCTGGACGTAGCCTATATTGGGTGAACCAGGGTAAATCATCGTGTCAATCTCTCTACTCTTATCTCTTTTTCTGTTTTCTCGATTCTGTGTGATTGTCGATTTCCAACAATTGGTATCAAGAGCTTTGGTTCTGCGACCAGGGTTCCTGTGACAGATTGGGGTTTCGCGATTTAGGGTTTTTTCTTGGCATAGATAAAACTGCAAAATTGATCTGGAGAGGATGTCGACTGGCCAATCACGGGTCGAGGTTGAAAAGTTCGGAGGAAAAGGGTTCGAGTTATGGAAGCTGAAGACGGAGGCTCTGCTCGTTGACAGGGACGTGTGGTACGTGATCGAAGATGATAAGCCGTCCGTACCAACAAAACCTGTCGGTGAAGAAACGTCAGGTGATGGCGAGTCGAAGGAGTTGAAGGCGTGGACCAGAGACGATCGAAAAGCGCGAAGCCTGATCTGGTTATGCCTGGCTGATAACGTTCTGGTGAACGTAACTTCTGAGAAGACCGCGAAGGATCTCTGGACGAAGCTGGGAAGTCTCTATCAGAGCAAGTCACTCGTGAACAAGTTGTTCCTGCGAAGGAGGCTGTATAATCTGCGGATGAGCGAAGGTGATTCTTTCTCTGCTCATTTAAATGAATTTAATACTATTTGTGCACAACTTTCGTCTATAGACATTAACCTGGACGAGGAAGACAAAGCTTGCACCTTGTTGTGTTCACTGCCCAACTCTTGGGAGCACATCATTGTGTCAATTGGTACTAGTGTTAATAAACTGTCGTTTGAGACGGTTGTTGCTGCCTTATTGTCTGAGGAGATGAGAAGGGTAGGTTCTGAAGGTACCAACAATGAGGCTCTGGTTGCTAGAGGGAGGAGTGATGACAAATCAAAGTCTGGTCACAGAGGAAGATCGAGGGGACGATCAAAGTCCCGTGATAAATCTGAAATGAGGTGCTGGAGGTGCAAAAAGGTTGGACATCTGAGAAGGAATTGCAGAAGTAAAAGTGTAGGTCCTGAGAAGCGAGATGATTCACAACCGTCTGCTTCGGGTACAAAGAAGGATGATGATGATAGTACAGGGGACCTGTACATGGCGCTTGACAGTCATAATGACTGTAATGATTGGATTATTGACACTGGAGCATCGTTTCATATGACACCTCATAGGGAGTGGTTCTGCACCTATGAATCGTATTCTGGCGGTACAGTTAGAATGGGAGATGACACGACTCATGCAATTGTGGGGCGTGGGAAGGTAAAGCTGAAGATGAGTGACGGGACAGTCAAGAATCTGCCGGGTGTGATGCATATTCCGGGGCTTACCAGAAATCTGATCTCCGTTGGTAGTATGGCAGATGCTGGTATTAATTTTAGCAGTGACAAGTATTCTTGCAAGCTGACTCGAGGAGCTTTGGTTATTGCAAGAAGAGAGCGTCATGGTAAATTGTGGAAACTGCTGGGTAGCACAGTATTCAGTGGTGAAAGCTATGTTTCAGAACAGGCGGAGGAGGACACTGCTATGTTATGGCATAAGAGGCTGGGGCATATTGGAGGAAAAGGTCTGGAGACTCTAACATCAAAGAAGTTGGTGGATGGAATTCCGAGCTGCTCTATGGGGTTTGGATTTTGCGAGCATTGCCTGCAAGGGAAGCAAAATCGGGTATCTTTTGATTCCATAGGAGGAAGAGCTGAAGGGGGTTCTGGACTTGATACACAGCGACGTGTTTGGCCCCACACCTGTAGCATCACATGGAAAATCAAGGTATTATGTTTCTTTTACTGATGATTTTTCAAGATATGTGTGGTTATATTTCTTGCGCAGCAAGGATGAAGTGTTCGATAATTCTGCGAGTTCAAGGCTTTGGTGGAAAATTAATTGGATCAAAAAATCAAGGTGCTGAGAACTGACAATGGAGGGGAGTTCTGTTCAACAAAATTTGACCAGTTTTGTGCGAGCAATGGGATTGTAAGACAGAAGACTACGCCCTACTCACCTCAACAGAATGGGGTGGCAGAGAGGTTGAATCGATCTCTCATGGAGAAAGCACGGAGTATGCTGAGCGGTGCAGGCTTGGCAACTGAGTTTTGGGCAGAGGCAGTGGCTACTGCTTGTTATCTGAAGAACAGATCTCCTACATCAGCTTTGAAGGAGAAGACTCCGTATGAAGCACTGTTTAAAAAAAGGCCAGACGTATCTCATATCAGAGTGTTTGGCTGTGAAGCTTATATGCACGTACCCAAGGAGAAAAGAAACAAGCTTGACAGTAAATCTGAAAAGTGTATCTTTATTGGGTACAAGGATGGCGTCAAAGGTTATAAGTTGTGGAATCCGGATACTAGAAGTGTAACTTACAGCAGAGACGTTGTATTCAGAGAATCTAAGTTGAATCAGATTTTTCCTGAAGCTCCTGAAAAGTCACAGACGGTGGAGTTGGATGTGGGTTTGAAAGAGGATACAATAAACTCACAGATTGAATTGGAAAATTTGAATTCTGAAGCTGCTGAATGTAATGAGTGGCGGTGAGGTGAATATAGTACAGACAAGCTGGACGTAGCCTATATTGGGTGAACCAGGGTAAATCATCGTGTCAATCTCTCTACTCTTATCTCTTTTTCTGTTTTCTCGATTCTGTGTGATTGTCGATTTCCAACAATTTTTGACTGACCGAAAATAGAAAAATATTTTTCTCATATATATATTCTTATATTTGTTGAAACTTGAAACAACTTGAATTCTTAGATAATTATTATGGGTTAATCTTTTCTCATTTTACATGAGAAAAGATTCTCATGTTATACACACAATTAAAATGTGGGTCCCATTTTTATTTTTGTGTCTTTTCACTTTTTTGTGGACCCCACTTATGTATTGAGTGTGTAACATAAGAAAATTTTCTCATGTAAAATGAGAAAATTAATCCCCATTATTATTATCACGAAAGTATTTAGTAACGTATTGTGTGTGTATGTTTGAATAACGATATAATATTTTATACTAATAATAAATTAAAATTATTTCAATTGATCCATTTTCAAAAAATCTCAAATGTATTTACAATGCTAGGCTTCCCAAGACAGTGGTTTACAGCCCATCATACAATGCTAGGCCAGGCCTTGGGAAATTATAGTGCTCATCGGCCCAATTCAAGCACGACGCTATCTTGCCTTTATGAAATCTTGGAGTGAGATTCGGGATATGTAGAAACAATTTCAAAAAGAAAAAGAATCTTGTATAAACTTTTATCCTATGTGTGCAATGGCGGACCTGCTTGTGGGAAATTGTCCGCAAACCTGTTGATTTTTTTTTTATGAAGCATAGCAATGAAGCACTAATAGCCCAACTTGTCTATAAAGGGATTACAATTGGGAATTGGGATTGGGCCCACTAATATTCAACCTCGAGTTTTTTCCTTCCCAATTCGTAAGGGCCTGTCTGGTGTGACGTATAAGGCACGATAGTATAAGCTTATACTATACGTTATGACATTTTCAGTTGTTTGGTGTGACCATCGTATAGTATAAGTTTATACAGCATAATCCCTTAATACATCAAAATGATGTATAACTTAATCCGGTCTAAGGGTGAGGGATAAAGCCTGATAAGAGATTGTTGTATTAACATCGTTGACCAATGTAATTCTCAAAAATTAATATATTAATATTAATCTATTAAAATAAAAATTAATGTTTCAATATATTAATTTTTAAAATATTGAATATTTTTATTTTTATAAAAATTAATTTATATTTTGGACACACTGATCAATAATTTTTTATAAAAATTAATATCATATGACATTTTTTGAAGAATTATATAAATTCTTTATTAAAGGATATTTTTATTTAAAATATTTATTTTTATCATATATAGTATTATACAGTGCATTACCAAATACTAGATGATATTATCTTATACAATATATTATTTTATACAATACCGTTCCAAACGCTGGATAGTATTAAAATTCAATCAAGTTTTATACAATCAGACCTTATACTATCAGGCTTTATCCTATACTATGTATCAAACATGCCCTAAACCTCTTTTTTCCTCAAACTAATTAGGATTGTTGAAGACGCAGAGCCATTGGTCATTTGGTCTCACCTGCTTCACTGCTTCCCCTGATCCTTAGAGATTTAGTATGTTAGGGTGTCCTTGTTGAGAGAATATATTTTAATAATTTATAATATGATGATCTATTCGTAGAACTTTGTTTATTTCTTGCGCCACCTATCTTGATTATATATGCTTCCCTTGAACTTCTCAGGTTGTTTTAATTTGCCCCGTTTATGTTCGACTCATTTCATTTTAATGTTCAACTCGTCTTTATGCAATTCATTTGCTCCTATCCGTCGTGTGCGTGCGTGTCTCTATCTTGTATACATGATTCTTGTTGCTTCCAATTTTATTTATTTTTAATTAATCTATTCACATGGTGTGGCGTTGCGTTTGCTGAATCTTATACTATAGCTTCGGAGCTTCCCTGATTTTGTACCCCTGCAAGTATTTGTTGATTATTTGGTTAGCATAATATTGATTAGATTAGGCGTTGCTTGGATATCTAATGAGTGGTGGAATGTAAAGGAATGGAATATGGTGAGATGGATTGGGTTTAATGTTTGTCATTTTAAATGACATAACTTTGTATCATTTTTAATGAAACTACGTCGTTTTGGTGTGTTTTGTCATTTTTTCTAATTTATAAAATTAGAAATAAAAAGAAAATGGAGGAGAGAGAATGTTAAAACACACCAAAATGACGTAATTTCATTAAAAATGACATAATTTTGTGTCATTTAAAATGATAAACATTTTTCCCTACAATTTATTGGATATTTTATGATGGAATGGAGGAAAGTTTTGATTCCATTATTTGGGAAATAAACAAAATGTGAAGGAGATTAGTAAAAAATAAATTGGTTCCATCTCATGCCTCAAAGTTGGCCGAAAGAAAAATAGAAGTATTAATTATATGGAATGAATATCATCATGTTCCATTTCATTCTACCCTATTTCAAAGAATTTGAACAATGACAACTAATTAGGTGAATATTTATGATGTACCCTGAGAGTAATCCGTTTCTACTAGGTGATTTGTTGCTATGGTTGTGATTTGTTGAAGTTTTCATGTACTTGCTCTATATAATATTCTTTGTTTTTTATATCGGATTCGCTATATTTGAATAGCCTGGGTTATTCTCATTTTATTGGTCATGAAATAATTCATGCTCTTTTGTAGGTGATTATTATGGTGATAAGATAATTGTAATATAGGATAATTTTGGTTGATTCTCCAAAGCTTTACTTTGGGTTTGTAATAATTTGACAAGTGATATGTGTTCAACATATAAGGAAATCTAAGCCAAAAAGAGAAAGAATGTGATTAAATCTTAAGCAAAAAGGGCAGTAATCACTGTTGATCTGTCAAATTCTTAATCAGAGATTGCATACTGATTTTAGGTTAATTTCGTAGGAAAAACAGACAAACTGGAGCTAAAAAAGAAAAAGTTAAACTGAAGGCCCACGCTCACAGCGTGGGTATGACGCCCATAGCATGAAGAGAGCCCTTTCACACAGAAGCTACCACGCTACCAGCGTGGGACTCACGCTAGTAGCGCCAGAGGTCCAAAAACAGGCAAAAGCTACCACGCTACTAGCGTGGGAGTGACGCTAGTAGCGCCAGCCTTTTTCACAATCCACGCTTGCAGCGTGGCAGCCACGCCAGTTGCGTGGTGCTCCAGGATATAGAAGAAAAACTCCCACGCTCACAGCGTGGGAACCATGCTAGTGGCGTGGGAGGTGCAGACAAATCAACTTAAATCTTCGTTTAAATCAGAGACAAGATTACAGTGAGATGCAGAAAAGATTAGATCAAGATTCTCCACCAGGTCAAAGACTCTATAAATAGAGACTCAGACCTAAAGAGAAAAACAACACTTTTGCACGGGAGAAATTGCGAGCAACAGGAATCGGAGCAAGCTTTCGGTGACTGAAGATCAAGATTTCTTCTTCCATTCTTTCCGGTTATTTCTAGTTTTTATGAATTCTTTTGAATATTTTGTTTTGTCAGACATGAATATGTCTGGCTAGTCTTTTATATTGTGGTAAGGGTCACAACCCTTGATGTGAACCCCTTATATTTTGGTTAAGTTTATGGTTAATTATTCAATTGAATTTATTTTACTCTGTTCTTCATCCCATAATTATTTTAGAATTCGCGACTCTATTAGGGTTGGGGTTTACAATAGGAATATTGGGATTCTAATTCCTGACAAAGGGTAAGATAATTGTTCATGTATGCACTAGGGATAGGCTATATGAACTGCAAATGTGAAAATTCACTGGGCTTAAAGATTAACTTAAGAAGGGATTTCTAAGGGATTAGGATTCCAATAGGGTTAATAAGGTTAAGATCACTAAGGGATTAGGGCTTAACTAATTAATTATAGATGGTGAATTGTTTGATCAATTGGGTAATTAAACATAAATATTAATCATTATTACAAGGTGGGGATCAGAAAGGTGTTGGCGTCCTTTACTGCAATAGTTTTCTTTACAATATTTTCTCAATCTCAACCCATTTTGCTTTAAGTTTTCAACTTCTCTTGAATTGTTCATAAATGATTGAATAATTCACAATTGTTACAAACACTATTACTTTCAAATCAACTCTTATTCATCCAATAAGAAATGAAAAGTTAAATTTAATTTGGTGCCTCAATCCTCGTGGGACGATATTCTTACTCACTTTTTATTACATGGTACGATCGGTGCACTTGCCGATTTTACGCAACAAGTTTTTGGCGCCGTTGCCGGGGATTGACTATGCCTAATTTATTTTTAACTTTTGAATTTCTTTATTGGATTTTGTTACTAATCTTTTTGATACAGTTTATGCGAGGTAAAGTTCATCGAGATTCCTTATAGTTTGATCCAGAAATCGAGAAAACTGCAGAGAAAATTTGGAAGCAAGCCAAGCAAAGAAAGCAAGAAGAATCTTCAAGTTCAAAGCCGCACAAAGAATTAGTGATGGCAGCTAATAATCAGCCTCCGCCTCCTCCACCACCTCCAGCAGAGTTGATGGAGTCAACTATGGCTCCTATGTTCACAAGGCCGAACTCCAATGTTGTCCGGCCAGAGATAGAGGCCAACAATTTTGACATCAACCCGTCTCTGATTAATCTAGTGGAGAAGAATCCTTTCAGAGGAGATGATTACGAAGATCCTCACGACTTCATGGACAGATTTCTGAGAATTTGTGACACTACCAAGCATCATGGAGTGTCTGACGATGCCATCAGACTCAGGCTGTTTCCCTTTGCTTTGACCAGAAAATCCCTCAGATGGTTAGACCGACAAGCTCCTAACAGTATCCGAACATGGGACGATCTAGCCGCTAAATTCTTTGCTGAGCATTTTTCGCGGGAAAAGTACAACAAGTTGGTGAACGAGATCACCAACTTCATTCAGCAGCCGGGAGAGACTCTTTGTGCAGCCTGGACCCGATTCCAGGAGTTGATCAGGAAATGCCCTCAGTAGTATGACTTTCCAGACGGGAAGAAGGTCAGAGTCTTCTATAATGGGATGACACCGGATACCAGGATGGTTGTCAATAGTGCAGCCGGTGGAACCATCGGAAAGAAGACAACAGCAGAAACCCTGGAATTGATTGCTTACCTAGCACGGAACGATAACGCTTCTACGGCAGTTCCTCCAGTTCAGTCAACTCAACCCAAGAAGGGAATTTTACTATTGGGGAACACTGACGCCTCATTAGTTGAGCAAAAGGTGATTTCACAGCAGTTGATCAGTTTGAATGCCAAGCTCGACAAAATGCAGCTCTCAACATCCAAGGTATTGTAAGTATTGTAAGGAGCCGCATGATACTAATGAGTTCCCTACACTCAATAGAGCTTAACCATTCCAGGTCAATGGAATTTGGTATGATCCAAGGCCTCCGCAAAATACTCAAGGTTACCAAAAGAATCAGAATGGCGGCCAAGGGAACAATTTCCAAAGGAGGAATCAAGGGAGCGGCCTGGATTATAAATCCAACAACTATCTGCAACCTCCTCCTCTGCCACAAAAAGAGCCATCTGAGTTGGAGAAAGCGATGTTACAACTGGCCAAAACTACTAATGATCACATAAATGAGACCAGAGCCTACCACAAGAACCAGGATGCTTCCATCCGAAATTTGGAGAGTCAGATAGGCCATTTGTCTAGGAAGTTGGCTGAAAGGTCTCAAGGACAGTTCCCAAGTGATACAATTGTGAATCCAAAGGAGGACTGCAAGTCTATTGTGACTAGGAGTGGAATTGTGATCACTCCTCAAGAAAAGTCAAAATCGGTTCAGCCAAAGAAAGTTAATGAGCCAACAACTGAACTGGAACATGAGAAAGAAGTACAATCACCTGTCAGTGAACAAGAAGAAGCAAAGGAGAAAGTTGTTGAAGCTCCAAAGCAACCGATGGATTTTTCTCGCTTTGAGAAACCTCTATATCGTATGAAGCTCAAACAACAAGCACAGAAGCAACAGTATGCCAGGTTTTTAGATATGTTTAAAAAATTGCATATTAATATTCCATTAGCTGAAGCTCTTGTTAACATGCCTAACTATGCTAAATTCATGAAAGATTTATTGTCTAGAAAGCATAAGTTGCAGGATTGTGAGACAGTAGCACTTACTGAAGAGTGCAGTGCCATCATTCAGAAGAATTTCCCACCAAAGCTTCAAGATCCGGGAAGTTTTAACATCCCAATTACAATAGGCAACACTAATGTTGGCCGGGCATTATGCGACCTTTGAGCAAGCATCAACTTGATGCCGCTATCAATATGCAAGGCATTGGGAATTTCTGAACTGAAGCCAACCATGGTCTCTTTACAACTAGCTGACCGTTCAACAAGAAGACTTACTGGAATAATAGAGGATGTCCTTGTCAAGGTTGACAAGTTCATCTTCCCAGCTGATTTCATTGTGCTGGACGTGGAAGAAGAGAGTGAGATACCTCTTCTGCTTGGAAGGCCATTCTTGGCCACAACTCGAGCTATGATCGATGTTGAACAAGGAAAGCTCGAGCTACGAATGAACGATGAGAAAATCACAATCAATGTGTTCAAAGCTATGACAAACTCATCTGGCCCCAGTGACTGCTTCAGACTAGATGTGATTGAGGAAGCAGTCCAAGAAGTGAATTTTGATGATCAAGAGACTGAAGATGAATTTGATGATCCAGATGAAGGTGCTCCACAAGAAGGGCGAGAATCTATCTATGAGGTGTTTGAAAAAAAAGAAGATGATTTAGTTCCATTTGCACCAACGGTGGAACTAAAAGAGCTGCCACAAGCTCTAAAGTATGCCTTCTTGGGAGACGAAAAGCAATTTCCAGTCATCATCAATAAAGATTTGTCTTCAACTGAAGAAAAGAAGCTGTTGAAAGTGCTCAAAGAGCACAAGACGGCCATTGGGTGGTCTATTTCTGACTTGAAGAGAATCAACCCTTCCTTCTGTACTCACAAGATTCTAATGGAGGACAATGTTAAACCAGTGAGACAGCCTCAGAGGAGACTAAACCCAACAATGAAAGAAGTAGTCCACAAGGAAGTGATGAAGCTCATAGATGCTGGAATGATTTACCCAATTTCTGACACTGCATGGGTGAGTCCAGTACAGACAGTTCCGAAGAAAGGAGGATTGACTGTCATGAAGAATGATCAGAATGAGTTAATTCCAATCTGCACAATCAATGGCTGGAGGATGTGTGTGGACTACAGAAGATTAAATGATGCCACCAGAAAGGATCATTTTCCTCTGCCATTTATTGATCAAATGCTGGAAAGGTTAGCCGGTCATGCTTATTACTGTTTCTTGGATGGTTATTCCGGCTACAACCAAATCCCAGTCTCACCAGAGGATCAGGAGAAGACAGCTTTCACATGCCCATTTGGAGTCTTTGCCTACAGAAGGATGCCATTCGGCCTCTGCAATGCACCCGCGACTTTTCAAAGGTGTATGCTTTCTATCTTTTCTGATATGGTAGAAAAAAATTTAGAGGTTTATATGGACGATTTTTTGTGTTTGGTTCCTGCTTTGATTCATGCTTAGTTAACTTAGCTAAGGTTTTAAAAAGATGTCAGGAAACTAACTTGGTTTTAAATTGGGAAAAGTGCCATTTCATGGTACAAGATGGCATAGTATTAGGCCATAAGATTCTAAAAAGGGCATTAAAGTGGATAAGGCTAAGTTGATTTTAATTGAAAAACTTCCCCCTCCTGTTAATATTAATGGTGTGCGAAGCTTCTTAGGTCATGCAGGTTTCTACCAAAGATTCATCAAGGATTTCTCAAAGATTGCAAAGCCTCTTAGCCAGCTGTTGATGAAGGATCAAGACTTCCTCTTTGATGAAGCTTGCCTCAATGCATTCAATGTATTGAAGGAAAAGCTTACCACGACGCCTGTGTTGACGGCACCAGACTGGAGTCTTCCGTTTGAACTCATATGTGATGCGAGCGCACACGCTATGGGTTCAGTATTGGGTCAGCGTAAGAATAAAATGTTGCATGTCATTTACTATGCTAGCAAGGTTTTTAATGAGGCACAATCTAATTATGCCACTACTGAAAAAGAGATGCTAGCAGTAGTTTATGCATTAGATAAATTTAGATCTTATTTGATAGGTTCTAAAGTTATCGTTTTTATTGACCATGCTGCTATTAAGTATTTAATGACCAAGCAGGATGCCAAGCCACGTTTGCTGAGGTGGATGATTTTGTTTCAAGAGTTCGACTTGGAAATCAAGGACAAAGCTGGAGTGGAGAATAAAGTTGCTGATCACTTGTCTAGGATTCAGGACAAGCAGTTACAAGAAGGACCTGAAATTGAGGTCAATGAGTCTTTTCCTGATGAGCAAGTGATGGCCATAATATTGCATCCATGGTTTGCAAACTACAAAGCTGCTGGTTCAATTCCTGATGATCTTACTTGGCAGCAGAAAAAGAAATTCTTCCATGATACAAAGAGGTACCACTGGGATAATCCATTCTTATATTTTCAATGTGTTGACGGTATTATTCGTAGTTGTGTAGCTGAATTTGAAATACCGGATATTCTGTGGCATTTCCACGCGTCTGACTATGGAGGTCATTTTGGAGCAAACCGGACTGCGCAAAAGGTGCTGCAAAGCGGTTATTACTGGCCAACAATCTTCAAAGATGCACGAGACTTCGTAGAGAAGTGTGACAAGTGCCAGAGAACGGGAAACATCTCCCGTAAAGATGAGATGCCCCTCAACTGCATACTAGAAGTGGAGCTCTTCGATGTTTGGGGGATTGACTTCATGGGACCATTCCCTACGTCATACTCGAACCAGTACATATTGGTTGCAGTGGATTACGTGTCAAAGTGGTGGGTTGAAGCAGTTTCCTTGCCCACAAACGATGCAAAGGTGGTAGTGTCTTTCTTACGGAAGAACATTTTCACCCACTTTGGAGTTCCTCGGGCAATCATCAGTGATGGAGGCACACACTTCTGCAACAAGCAGTTTGACAGCTTGCTTACAAAGTATGGTGTCAAACACAAAGTGGCTACACCATACCATCCTTAAACCAGCAGACAAGTTGAAATTTCAAACAGAGAGCTAAAGAGGATCCTGGAAAAGACTGTCAGTAACT